>NC_090649.1:178934426-179126926 GCF_040937935.1 Hyperolius riggenbachi | reverse complement strand
CCAGCCAGAAAATTAGAGATAAAAGAAAGGGCTGAGGTTGTAAGGTTGTTCAGTCCTATAAAACCTTCAAAAGCAAAAAATAAACATAAAGATAAGGGGCGTTGCCTTATGTCCTCCCGGGGATGCTCCTATTACCGCTGGAAATTGCAGGAAGTGTAAAATAACATGTTGTGCATTCAACCTGAAGGAAAGAGCCTTTCCTCTCATCCTCACTGCCACACGTGTGGGGATAAACCTTTGGTTCATCCTTAGAAACTGAAAATAACTACAAATGACATACCTATTAGGCAAGGCTTTTAGATAAAGGCAAACTAAATAGATCAGTATAAACCAATGAAGCTGAAGTAAAGCCATGGGAAAAAAAAAAGTGACAATCTGCCTGATGCACTATACTCCAGTAAAGTTGCTGTACATAGACAGCACAATGCAATTTTACCGGTACTAACAGTGAGAAAATCGACCATTATGCCATTAGTGCCATGCCCATTCCCAGGTTAACACGCATTATGCTGTGTGTTACCATAGGAACACACATATTAACCCAATTTGACACGTGGTGCTAAAGTGTTAATTGGTGGTGTTCTTCCAGCGTTAGTGCGCCAGTACATTAGTGCACTGCCTGCACAGCAACTTTACCGACATACAGTGCATCAGGCCCAATATTTCCATGGAAACATTTCTTTTCATAAAACAGCACTGACAAAAAAAATAGTAACTACCGCATTTTTATGGACCATAAGACACTTTTTCGACCCCAAAATTAGGGGGAAAAGTCAGTGCATCTTATGGTACAAATCTGACAGATGAAGGGCTGGTAGTGAGGCTGGAATGAGCTGGGGATGCAGTGAAAGGAGGGGGAGTAAAGTGTAGCTGTGGGGGCTAGTGTAGCTGGTTGGAACAGCAGGGGCTTCTTTAACTGTAATGGATTCAAAAAATCTGAAAAAAGGTGGGGTTGTGTGTTGCACTTCCCAGAAAAAAAACGACTTAGCTGTGATTTAGCTGTGAGCTGATCACACAGGTCAGATTGACTCCGCAGCCCTGCAACACCTTGCACTGTATACTAACTGTCATTTGGACATGTGCTCCGCACAAGTGACTGGAAAACACAATAGTCAATCTTGCTGCAAAAAAAAAAAAAAAGCAGGCGTGCACCTTCCGTCCCACAGCTTTTATTGCGTGAAGTGACAGTCAGTATTCATAACAGGCGTTTGTGACACTCATAAGAAGATCAAGTGTACCATCGGTGTAATGCTAGGCATTGCTTACCTGGCCAGCCGGTGCAGGATCTACGGAAGTGGGTGGCAGGCACTAGGTGGTGGAGCGAAGGGCGTTTCGCATTGGTATGACGCTTGGTCACGCTGCGTACCACAATGATACACTATAGTGGTATGCAGCGTGACCAAACGTCATACCGACATCAAACAGCTGTCACTCCACCACCTAGTGCCTGCCAGCCATCAGCATTACACATTTTTTTCCTGGTTATTGTCCTCTGAACCTAGGTGCGTCTTATAGTGTGAAAAAATATGGTAAATGAATTTGAAAATTTTATAAAGCTCTTAGTATACTATTACACTTTTTAAAAATGTTCTCCAGCATATGGTAGTTCCCAAAATAAAAACAAATAAATTATATACCCTTCTCCAGCTAATGTTGGTGTGATGATTGCCCATGTGATCCCTATTAGAGATGGTCAATGAGCTGCTAATAATATTGTCCTGTAAGCAATCATCACAATCACCCATGCTACAAACATTATGGTTTGTGCTTCTTCTGTTGTGAAGATAACAGCAACTATTTTTTCAGATGATGATACCACCAAGCCCCTCTACAACGACATACATGAAACCAATATGCTTGGGTAGTGCTGTGTTTGTGCCTCTTTTGTCAAAAATGTTTTGTTCCATCTTTTATAGTTTTTGAGATATAGTATTTTGAGTATTTTGTAAGGTCAAAAGTTCACTCAGCACTCCTATGACAGTGTATGCTATAACAGTGTATGGCTAGCTGAACTTAAAGAGGAACTCCAGTGAAAATAATGTAGTAAAAAAAAAAGTGCTTCATTTTTTACCATAATTATGTATAAATGATTTAGTCAGTGTTTGCTCATTGTAAAATCTTTCCTCTCTCCGATTTACAGTCTGTCATTTATTACATGGTGACATTTTTACTGTGGGCAGGTTATGTAGCTGCTCCTAGCTGTTTTGGCTGTTAGAGACAGCTGTAAACAGCCATTTCCTGTCTGTGAACATTGTTACATTGTGGCAGTTTGCCCAGAGTACCGCGGTCCCAGAGCTTCTTGTGGGAGGGGTTTCAGCACAAAATCAGTCATACAGCGCCCCCTGATGGTCTGTTTGTGAAAATCATTATATTTCTCATGTAAAAGTGGGTATCAGCTACTGATTGGGATAAAGTTCAATTCTAGGTTGGAGTTTCTCTTTAAGGTTTAGGTTCTGCATTGGCCGTTTTAGTGTCAATGCCCCATTTTTGTTTTGCAGTTCAGAACTATATAGTGTTTCAAACACATGATGCTGTTTTGCCATTTGTTCCGTTGTCATAAACCTAACCTACCACCTTTACCAAAACACCCTTTCCCAACAACTAACCCTTATCTACAACTTTGACCACATTCCTGACAAACACTCCCCTTACCAAAAACGCTTTCCTGCTTTAATCTTGCTTCCTGATGTTTAATCTTAACCTTTTACACATAATAAAGCAGTGCTCGTCTTCCCTGTTCCTTGGTTAAAAAAAAAGAAAAAAGAAAAAGAGCAAAGCCTTGTACATATGTATCTGGACTGTCGCCCAATAGAGATCGTGACTCCATCCTTTGGGCAACAGTGTGGGTCTGACTCTGCACAGAAGCATTGCTAGCCTCCAGGCTAGTGACATGTTCTATGTGGGAGGAGGAGGGCTGATTGGGTGGGGCAAGAGAAGTGTCAGAGAGTGGTCAGGGTGAAAAGGAAGAAAAACATGCAGAAGTGGATCATGCTACACATGTACACAAACTAGATTCTGAGCAGAGGTGATTGATTTCAGCTTCTTCACCCCAGTTTAATCTAATGTATACAAAGCTTAATGAACTTCCAAAATGAATTAGGGCAGGTTCGCATGGGCGTCTGCCCCGCGTTTACCGCCAGTGTTTGTACCGGGCTTTTACCGGAGTTTCCTCGAATGCTGCATTCAGATCCCAATTTTCCAAAGCATTCAAGTCAACTCTAGATGCTATATGTAGCATCCTGGGACAGTTAACTGCCAAGACTAACGCCCCCCTGTGGGGATGAAAACACCAACCTAAACTGAAAGCCGCCGAAACCCCAAACGCAGCGCAGCCGCAACACTGCCGAATGCGACGCCACCGAAAGCCGGGCAGACGCCCGTGTGAACCAGCCCTATTAAATCTAGTTTTTCTTACATGGGGCTTCTTCCACCCCTTAGATGTCATTTGGGTCCCTCGCCGCAGCTCCAGTCCTCTCCGGTGTCCCTCTAAGTATCCCGACCCCCGATGGGTCAGCATCTTCTGCGCATACACGTGCCCGATATGCCGCCACATCACCAGGAGCAGACTACAGTTTAATATTTCTCCACCTTTAAAGGAAATGATCAGGCCAACAGGTAACAGCCCTACTGTTTACATGGAAAGTATACTGATAAAGAGGTAGCACATATAAACAACAGGCAGCCAAAGGGATGGTGCAATAATTGGGGATCATGGGTATATTGTGTGTAATTTATGTGATGTGATTTTCATAATACACGTATTTCATATATCAGTCATTGATCTCTGAGGTTTTTTGTTATTTCAGTAATTGGTTGTGTGAAGCACAAGATAGTAGGTTATATTACAGTTTAATATTTCTCCACCTTTAAAGGAAATGATCAGGCCAACAGGTAACAGCCCTACTGTTTACATGGAAAGTATACTGATAAAGAGGTAGCACATATAAACAACAGGCAGCCAAAGGTCTCTTGCATAATAAATGTAACATGACTGCATTACTGATCAGGGGCTCAATCTGGGAATTACTTATTTCATTCATAAGTGCAATTATTTTTTACAGGACACCATCTCTATCAGTTTTTATATCTATGGCCATTTATAGACATATTATTTTGTTTCAGACACCAACTGCCAAAGAGAAAACAGTCTGACATTATATAAATAAGGTCTCTTATTAGGTCTGAAATGTAAAGTATTTCCTATAGCTAGCAATCCGTGTCTCTGTCCTGCCAGTGTACCGGTAGGTATATAAAAAAGAAAAGAACTAACATAATTGGTTTGAACAGGCGGCATCATCAACGCTGAAAAAATAGAATCGGATATCACATTGTCTGTGGGTCAAACCTATTAGTTCATTCTGCGTTATAATTCTTAACATCACTATCTGAATAAGGAAAAAATACTGTTCAGACCATCTTAGTATATAAATTACTGACGAGCTGCAACCTACCGTGAATCTTCTGCTTTACAAAAACAGCATGGCGATCCTATTTAGATCTCTAGCAAAACTGGTCTCTGTCAGGCTGCACATCCAGCTCTTTATTTATCATAGAAATGAGTTACACAACAATGGATTATGTCCTTTCATGCAGTGAATGTAGTCACTTTGTTTCATCCATTTCTTGCTTTAGCTGTCACTGAGCAGACAGTTACCCATATTGTTCCACTGCTGTTCAATTCTTTTTTTTTTCTCTATAGCTTAGCCACAGGCATTTATTCACTGGTGGACTAATCCCTGCAATTGAAAATACCTAATGCTGTGTACTGATTACCAAAGTGTCAAGAAGGAAAGAGATGACACTACCGGCGATCACAAGATGTTTATTTATGTATATGAATATTCTCAGTGAGCATTGTGCTGACATAAGCCAGCACAGTGGCGTTATTCATCCAACCTATTTTTTTTTCCTGCTCTATGTTTCCTTTCTCCAAAATAAAGACAACTCTTCACATTAGTATTCCCATGACATGAGGGCTGGCTGACAGCCATTCTGAAGCCAGCTATTATGCCCTTTAAAAATGAACGAGTACTTCAAAGAAAAGAATCCCGCCCACCCCCACCCAGGTCATATCGCTCCTATGGCCAGAGCGATATGACCGGGCAAGCACCTCTACACCATCAGCGCCCAACAAATGCTATGGGAACACTGAGGACCGATGTCAACGCTTTGTATACTTACTTCCTTTAATTGTGAAAGAAAAAAATCACACAAAAAGAAAAAAAAACATGAACATGCATTAACCATGATCGATCAAAAAGGCAGTAAACACCTGGTGCTGTAAATAGGTTCTAACTTAATGTAACAGAGAGTCAAAATAAGTGAAGTGTAGGATTCTGGGAAACTGTGCAGTATCTGCTGCAAGGAAAGTTTCCATTTGAAAAATAAATGCATGCATGTACAAAACAAAAACAAAATACTGCTGAAGAGGAAAAAATATCTTGATTGAATAATGCTGGGAGACCAATAACCATACACACCATAAACAAGGTGGCAAACATATCTAAACCTCCCCAATCACTATAATCAACCCAGAAAAAAAAAGACATTCAGTGCTCTGTGCTAATCTTTCTGCATCATCTGTGCTGTGTTGATTATAAATGCTTTTACATAATTACAATAAAAATCAAGTTCATAAAACAAGAGAAAAATGTCAAACAACAGAAAGAATTCTAATAACTCTATTACGGAAGTTTGATGAAGACCTGGGAGCTAATATAGAACAGAACATTACCAGTAGGCCTAATGAGCTGCATTGCATTCACCTCAAGTTAATCTACTCTAGATGTAATTTAGAGCACCTACTGATATCATTTAATATATTGATGTCCTGGAGCAATCTAACTAATTAATAGGAAAGCATCAAAGTACAAACAGATGCTAAATAATTAACTCCTAAGATCACTTTTAAAGTCGCCTGCTCCAGGAAATGTAAACTTTATTGGTTTCACAATGAAAAATCTTGGCAAAATTATCTTAAACGTATAAAATATTGAGAATTAGGGCCTCTCCGCACTAAAAATCCTGATATCGCAACTGTAAAGAGCTGTAATTGCAATTTTCAAGTGTTTTCTAGCGTACATTTTGCAATAACTAGGATGCAATTGGTGAGCACAATTGAGGTTTTTGGCTTTGAAAAAAAAAAAAAAAAAAGCTACGGGAATGGTTTTTTTTTGTTTTTTTTTAATAAAATGGGAGATCACATAACAAATCGCACAGCATCACATTTGCCCTTGATTTACAAGTGATCCCATTGATTTAACCCGATCGCAAATGCAGGCAATCTGCAGCATGCACTACATTTGCGATTGGGTAAAAAAACAGATCACACCACTCTGTACAGGGCAGCACAATCCCCATCTCACACACAGTGTCCTTGTGATTGGCCAAACACATGCACATGCAATGTGAAAGTGTTCTTACAGAGACTCTGCAACATAAAGTTATCCATAACAATAAAGAAAGAAGAGCAATTGTTGTGCTGCAATGCACTATGCATCCCTTTATTAACCCTTAAAGTGAACCTCCAGAATAAATATCGACTCAGCAGCACTGAAAAGGCTTTGTGTTTCTTTAACAGTTTCACAGCATCACAACTTTGTTTCTCTTATACAAGCCTCATTTTTAGCTGCACAGAAGAAAACTGCCCGGGCTTTTTTCCCCTGATGCTGTGCAAAGCATGATGGGATTTCTGATGTTGTTTTTCTCGTTCTGCTGTTTTGGTGCAATTTTTTTTATTTTTTTCATTTTGAATTTGACATTTGAAGCCTAGCGTGTGCAGCTGGGAGGGGTAACCAGGACACAGGACAGTTGGAACTGTGTCTTATGCTCCTTGTCACCTCCTTTCAACCAAAAAGATGGCTGCCCCCATGACAAAGATGGCAGCCCCCGTGAATAACAAACATTTTTAAAACCGGGTGGGTAAAAAATGATATTACCTATCTATTGTAAATAATACAACTAATGTAACTTAATGACAGTATGTTTGTTTAGGCTGAAGTTCCCCTTTAAGCAGCCAAATAAAGTAAAACTTTATTTGGCTGCAGTGCCTTCCCCAGCCTAGCAGGCTTGGCCAAGTCTGCAGAGCGGTGCAGGAAGTCTTCATAGTTACATGTCCGGGCAGCTGGATAGGCTCCTTCTTCCTCTGCAGCGGCGATGTAATCCAGACATGTTTTCTCAGTCCCAACTGCATATGATATGACGTGATTGTCATCCAGGAGACCATTTCGGTGTTACAGCTCCACCCGGTGATGGAGGAGCATCCATGTGTCTGCCAGTGACCGTTTGGGAAAGTTTTTCAGCAGCTGGATGCTCGTGCAGGGAAACAAATTACCTAGTACTGATGCCAGGTGAAAAAAAAAATAGGTGCAGTTTGTTCTTACAAAAAATAATTAGCTGGCTGAAAATGGAAAGGTCATTTATAATTACATTAAACTGCAAAATGATTTGTACAATACAAATGAGTTCATAACAAATTTCTAGCAAACAAGAGATTTCAATTTAAAGGACCATGTAGGAAGATTTTTAGGGTCAAAAGGGAAGGACTCCCTACTTAAGGTGACCTCCAACGGTCCAATTTCTAGCGATCAATCATTTGACCGATCAGATAATTCTAATCGGATTGGTTGTGCCCGATTGTATTTTCGTCGAACCAAAATTTGGGATTTCTTGTCGATTGTGATAGATAGGAAGCAAAGCTTGGTTCATTGATGGTACAGCGACGATTTCGCTTACAACCAGAATCGCTCAACTGTTTTTTTTGCTAGAAATTGGATCGTTAGTGAACATTTTAACACTGAGGCCGGTTATCTTAACACTGAGGGACTTCTACAACACTTCTCCAAATTTGACTTTGTAAAAAAAAATGTTATGCAGTTTTCACTGAAGATACCTTCTGATTATGTACTTTATTCTCACATGCCCAGGCAATTGTGCATTAGTGTAAGTGCTTGTAGTCATTACTGCCTTGATCCACAGCTGTCCATGAGTTTTACAGAAATGCACAGCACTTCATTGCTCTCAGTTGCCTATGGCAGCGCACGGTGCGCCCAAATTACCCTATGCCATTTTGCGCAGTTTCAGCTGACACTCGTATAAAGGAAGGAAACTAAACTACTCTGAAACAGACACTTATTTAGCTACAGTGCGAAAATATAACCCTTTCTGACTCCAACAACGTGATTAATTCTCTGGATCCACATACTGACATGCCATCCTTAAAGGGAACCTGAAGAGAGGAAAATTATTTAAAATAAACACATGATGTTGCTCAGTGCAGTTTCTAGGCTAAATTGCACCCAGGGCGAGGGTGTAAAAATTGCGCCCCCCCACCCCACCCTGTGGACTCGGGAACCTTACTCATTAGGAACAGAAACACAGCCACAGGTCACAAGTAGATCTGCCTGCTTTCTACTGATCAGCCGCTCACCTAGGAGGAAGCAGGAAAACACCCAGGCGAGGAGAGCCCGGAAAGCTGACTCCTCCATGGCTGCCACGCACTCACAGCCTGCAGTACCGCTACAAGACATCAGGTGTCATCACGCGGTGGTGACGTGATGACAACTTGAAGTCTGACGCAGGCAGCCTAGGAGGAGTCAAAGAAGGTAATCGCATTGGTAATCTTCTTTCTTCTTCCATTTGGCTGCACCGTGCGTCACCAGCTCCCTAGCGGTAATGTCCTTCTGCCTGCGCCCCCCTTCATCTACTTGCTGGTCTGCGCCCAGTGCGGTCGCCCTGCCCGCACTGCCCAAGAAACGGCCCTGATGTTGCTGCAAATGATTATTATTTACTAACCTCACCGCCGGTTCCTCTTATTTTCTTCTTACAGTGATCCCTTCCAGTTCTGACAATATTTTGTCAGAACTGAAATATACCAGTTGCTGTCAGTCATATTTCAGCAGCTGTCAGTTACAACTGAATGTGCAAGGTAATGTCCATGTTTCCCTATGGCTCAAGTGGGTGATATTACAGTTTAACAGTGTGCTGATCAGGAAGCTGTTATGGGGTAATGGCCATTTTTAAAATGGAGGACGGAGAGATCCATGAATCACAGTAGAGGAGAAAGAGACTGAGTAGTAGACTACACAGGAGGTAAGTATGACCTGTATATGGTTATTTTGACTTTTTATTTTCAGTTCAGGTTCTCTTTAAAGGGGCACTACAGCGAAAAACTAAAATTTTAAATATGTGCAAACATATAGAAATAAGAAGTACATTTTTTCCCAGAGTAAAATGAGCCATACATTACTTATAGTAGGTAGTAGACATCTGACAGAAGTGACAGGTTTTGGACTAGTACATCTCTTTATAGGGGATTCTCAGGGATAGATTTATTTTCAAAAGCACTTATTAAAGTGCAGTTGTTCTGTCCAACTGCCAAAAAACTGTGTAGGGAGCAGGGAAGCTGGCCAGCATCAATGTATAAATCCTTTTTTTAGGGAATATCTTTATAAAGAATAAAAGCCTTGCTGAGAATCCCCTATGAAGAGATGGACTAGTCCAAAACCTGTCACTTCTGTCAGATTTCCACTACCTACTGTAAGTGACAGCAACATAGGAGAAAAAGTAATTTATGGCTCATTTTACTCTGGAAAAAAATGTACTTTTTATTTGTATATGTTTGCACATATTTTAAATTTTACAGTTTTTCGCTGTAGTGCCCCTTTAAGTAATATATCTGTGTATACCGTGGTACATCTAACAAGATACACTACACTGGTTCAAATGCTGCCCAATCCTCTACAGTAGAGAGGTCTATGATTGCTGGTGTCTGTGTTTACACTCAATGCTCAAGATGGAACTCCTAGGAAATCAGCAATCAATGTCTGGCTCTTCAGACTCTTCTTTCTGGGATTATGACATCATTTAGAGACGATCGCTCAGTTTTCATTCTAAATGAGGGAACCGTCATCAACACTTCAGCATTACAGTGCTGCGATAACAGCCTATATTCATACTCTGAGCAATATTTGACTGACTGTATATTATAGATAAGGCAGCCTAACCACACTCAGTGTCACACAGAGGTTATTCTAAGTATATCCATATGTAATGGGATTTGTGATTTGAGATTTCATCTTTAACTATATTGCTGTGAGAGCCATTATTACAACTGATTATTCGGAGGCAATAACAACAGTTGAAGCAGTTGAAGCAATAAGGAAGAGATGACACCAGATTTGCAGAAAAAAAACTGAGTGCAGCAATTTCCTTTTCTAGTGATATTTAGTGTAGGATACATGTAGGACTATATCTCATGTCATACTTGAAACAACTGGCCTGTCCTACTAGATAAAGCACAACACTACATGTAATGAAAAAAAAATACAAATAAGTCAATCCAGCAGCTAATCAGCAGAAAGAAAAAAATACTCCCTATACAATTAAAATTCCAAAAGCTATTACATTAAATTGCTTTAAATAAACAGAAATGACTTCACAGATACTCTCTGCTTCGTTAACAGTTGCCCCTACTAGTGTTGGGCGAACAGTGTTCGCCACTGTTCGGGTTCTGCAGAACATCACCCTGTTCGGGTGATGTTCGAGTTCGGCCGAACACCTGACGGTGCTCGGCCAAACCGTTCGGCCATATGGCCGAACTAAGAGCGCATGGCCGAACGTTCCCCGAACGTTCGGCTAGCGCTGTGATTGGCCGAACGGGTCACGTGGTTCGGACCCGAACGCGCTCTGATTGGCCGAACGGTCACGTGGTTCGGGTAAATAAATACCCGAACCACGTCATATCTCCGCCATTTGTCTGTGGGTTTAGCTTTGGGTAGGCAGGCAGGGTAGTTCGCGCTCCAGCCACGCTAGCCAGGGTCCCCCCTGTCATTGTGTCACTGCTGGGAACAGTAGTACACCGCTTGCTCAGCCACACTATATAGCATTCTGTTTACTGCCACTCTGTGTACCTCGCTCAGCCACACTATATAGCATTCTGTTTACTGCCACTCTGTGTCTGCTGGGAATAGTAGTACACCGCTTGCTCAGCCACACTATATAGCATTCTGTTTACTGCCACTCTGTGTACCTCGCTCAGCCACACTATATAGCATTCTGTTTACTGCCACTCTGTGTCTGCTGGGAATAGTGGTACACCGCTCGCTCAGCCACACTATATAGCATTCTGTTCACTGTTCTGTGTCTGCTTGGAATAGTGGTACACCACTCGCTCAGCCACACTATATAGCATTCTGTTTACTGTTCTGTGTCTGCTGGGAATAGTGGTACACCGCTCGCTCAGCCACACTATATAGCATTCTGTTTACTGTTCTGTGTCTGCTGGGAATAGTGGTACACCGCTCGCTCAGCCACACTATATAGCATTCTGTGCACTGTTCTGTGTCTGCTGGGAATAGTGGTACACCGCTCGCTCAGCCACACTATATAGCATTCTGTTCACTGTTCTGTGTCTGCTGGGAATAGTGGTACACCGCTCGCTCAGCCACACTATATAGCATTCTGTTTACTGTTCTGTGTCTGCTGGGAATAGTGGTACACCGCTCGCTCATCCACACTATATAGCATTCTGTTCACTGTTCTGTGTCTGCTGGGAATAGTGGTACACCGCCCGCTCAGCCACACTATATAGCATTCTGTTCACTGTTCTGTGTCTGCTGGGAATAGTGGTACACCGCTCGCTCAGCCACACTATATAGCATTCTGTTCACTGTTCTGTGTCTGCTGGGAACAGTAGTACACCGCTCACCCGCCACTGTATAGCATTGTGCTCTGTGTCACTGCTGACAATAGTGGTACACCGCTCACCCACCACTGTATAGCATTTCTGTACTGCCACTGTACTGCTGCCAGTCAGCGTGTACTTTAAGGATAAGTGAAATGAGGAAGAAATCCGGTGAAAGAGGGAGGGGCAAGGGAAGAGGTGTTTCCCCTGACGGTTCACGTACAGGCCACAGGGGAGCACCCAAGAAAACCCACTCAATACTGCCCATGTTGTCCAGGACAACAACCCTCACAGATCCAAAAGAACAGGACCAGATAATTACTTGGATGACCTCTCAAGCGTCCAGCAGTGGGTTAAGCAGCACCAGCACATCACGCACGAGGTCCGAGTCCTCAGCCAGTTAAAGTCTGGGCTTTCTTTGAAGACTGCACTGAGGATGTTACCATGGCGATTTGCAAGGTGTGCAAGACCCGCCTGAGCAGGGGGAAAAGTATTAACAACCTCTCCACCACCAGCATGAGCCGCCACATTCTATCCAAACATCCCACTCTGTGGGCAAACGCGGCAGGACAGGGTACCACCAGCAACACTGCCTCCCTTGGGTTCACCAGACTCACCACCAGACCCGCCTCAGCAGCAGCAGTAGCCCAGCCATTGCGTGGTTCACAACATTCACAAACATCAGACGATGCTGACACTGTCACTTTCCGGACTAGTGCTCTTGAGGTCTCCCAGTGTTCATCAAACACAACAACCAACAGCCCTTCGGTGTGCAGCGCTACGGTTGAGTTGTCTGTCTCTGAGATGTTTGAGCACAAGAGGAAATTGCCAGCAAATGACCCCCGGGCCGTGGCAGTAACAGCCAGCCAGCATAGCCAAGCTTCTGGCCTGCGAAATGCTGCCATATCGAGTGGTGGAGACAAACAGCTTCAAGGGCATGATGTCAGTGGCCATCCCACGTTACGTTGTTCCCAGCCGCTACCACTTTGCGCGCTCTGCAGTGCCTGAGTTGCATGAGCACGTGGTCAGCTAAATAACCCGAAGCTTGAAGAATGCCGTTGCCTGCAAGGTTCACCTCACCACTGACACCTGGACGAGTGCGTTCGGCCAGGGTCGATACATCTCCCTTACCGCGCACTGGGTGAACCTTGTGGAGCCTGGCAGCGATTCCTCACCTGCTACGGCGCGGGTGTTGCCCACGCCGCAAACAGCTGGATAACAACAGCAGCACCTACCTCTCTGACTCCTTCTCCTCCAACGCATCTCAAAGCTGTACCTCATCCGGAAATGCTAACCCAGCACCAGCAGCAGTAGGATCGTGGAAGCAGTGCAGCACAGCTGTTGGCATGCGTCAGCAAGCGTTGCTGAAGCTGATCTGCCTTGGGGATAAGCAGCACACAGGGGAGGAAATTTGGAGGGGAATAAAGGAACAGACGGATTTGTGGCTGGCACCGCTGGACCTGAAACCGGGCATGAAGCTAGACACCTGGCACGAACTGGCAATGTACGCAATAGAGGTGCTGGCTTGCCCGGCAGCCAGCGTTATGTCGGAACGCTGTTTCAGTGCTGCCGGAGGCATCATCACAGATCGGCGTATCCGCCTCTCCACAGAAAATGCAGACCGTCTGACTCAAATTAAAATGAATCAATCCTGGATTGGAAACGACTACGCAACACTCCTGGACCCCAACCAAGTAACATGACCGATGAACATCTGGGATGGTTTAGCGTTTCCGGTCCCTGTTTATTGAACCTCTCATCTGTATTACATTTATGACTGCATGGCGGCAAAAAGCATTGCTGCTATATCCGCACGCTTTTTGTCCTCATGCAAGGCCTGGGTTGTTGTGTCTCACAAAGCGTGGCCTTCTCCTCCTGCGCCTCCTCCTGTTCCATCACGTGTGCTGCTGCTGCTGCTGCTGCTGCTGCTGCTGGGTTACCGTTGCCGGTCCCTGTTTATGGAACCTCTTATCTTTATTACATTTATGACTACATGGCGGTACAAAGCATGCTATCCGCACGCTTTTTGTCCTCATGCAAGGCCTGGGTTGTTGTGTCTCACAAAGCGTGGCCTTCTCCTCCTGCGCCTCCTCCTGTTCCATCACGTGTGCTGCTGCTGCTGCTGCTGCTGCTGGGTTACCGTTGCCGGTCCCTGTTTATGGAACCTCTTATCTTTATTACATTTATGACTACATGGCGGTACAAAGCATGCTATCCGCACGCTTTTTGTCCTCATGCAAGGCCTGGGTTGTTGTGTCTCACAAAGCGTGGCCTTCTCCTCCTGCGCCTCCTCCTGTTCCATCACGTGTGCTGCTGCTGCTGCTGCTGCTGGGTTAGCGTTGCCGCGTGGTCCCTGTTTATTGAACCTCTTATCTTTATTACATTTATGACTACATGGCGGTACAAAGCATGCTATCCGCACGCTTTTTGTCCTCATGCAAGGCCTGGGTTGTTGTGTCTCACAAAGCGTGGCCTTCTCCTCCTGCGCCTCCTCCTGTTCCATCACGTGTGCTGCTGCTGGGTTAGCGTTGCCGCGTGGTCCCTGTTTATTGAACCACTTATCTTTATTACATTTATGACTGCATGGTGGTACAAAGCATGCTATCCGCACGCTTCTTGTCCTCATGCAAGGCCTGGGTTGTTGTGTCTCAAAGCGTGGCCTTCTCCTCCTGCGCCACCCTCCTCCTGTTCCATCACGTGTGCTGCTGCTGGGTTAGCATTACCGGTCCCTTTTCCTGGAACCTCTTATATGTATTACATTTATGACTGCATGCCGACAAAAAGCATGTTACCTGTGCAAAGAAAACAGACATTTCCCGCATTTAAAAGACAGTTTTCCCTTTGAAACTTTAAAATCGATTTTCTCAAAAACTATAAGCTCTTTTTGCTAAATTTTTTTTTCCTCTTGTACCCACTCCCAAGGTGCACATACCCTGTAAATTTGGGGTATGTAGCATGTAAGGAGGCTTTACAAACCACAAAAGTTCGGGTCCCCATTGACTTCCATTATGTTCGGAGTTCGGGTCGAACACCCGAACATCGCGGCCATGTTCGGCCTGTTCGGCCCGAACCCGAACATCTAGATGTTCGCCCAACACTAGCCCCTACCTCTATTTCTCGCTTAACCCTCCATCCACCTTAAAGGACACCTGGAGTGAGAGTGGAAGCTGCCATATTTCTTTCCTTTTAAACAATACACATTTCTTGGCTGTGCTCCTGATCCTCTGGCCTCTATTACTTTTATCGATGGACCCTGAGCAGGAATGCAGTTCAGACGTTTGACTGGAGTGGCTGAATTTGTCACATGCTTGTTTCAGGTGTGTAATCCAGTCACTACTGATGCCTGAAGGTAATAAATATGACAACCTCCATATACCTCTTACTTCAGTTGCCCTTTAATAAACATTAGTCACATAACCATATGCAATCTGTATTTCACAGCACGAGGGCCCTAAGTTTACTCACAAAATAGATGGTCTCATAGTATCTGCAAACCACATTCTCAGAACCTAGCATGTGAAAAACTAATATAAAACAGACAAGGAAAGGAATCACTAATCTGAAGTTATTTTAGATATTACAGAGGCGCTTTGGCTCATAGATTGACCACATATTGTGTTCTCCATACTAGATTGCCTGATGAAGCGGGATGTTGGCCCGTGAAACGCATTGCACATTTGGAGATTTTTAAACAAAGGTTACTGTTATATTAATAACGGTTCATTTTGCTTGGTCATTGATTTACTAGGGGGGGTGAGTCCACCCACTTCCTTCCTTTTAAACAGTTCTTAATCATTTTTATCCTTTGTTGGCGCCTCTGTTACCCTTGTTGTACTATTGATCTAGTCCACCCTTGGTGGAGGGGTGTATCCCCATCTTCTTCTATCTACAGAGAGCGACTTTTTACCACCTGAGTTGGTCAGGTTATAATTCTCCCCACCTGCCTATCCAGTGGTCGCCTGTGTGGTGACCTACACTTGTGAGTATAATTTCATTTACACAACATTTACAGGTCTACAGAAAATACTACGCGAGATTGGGCTCTTGGTTTCACTTTTGTCTTTTCTAGCCTTATTTTAGATATTATTCAGCTGACTGCTACTGTAGCTCCTGCTTATCCTCCCTCAGCTCATCTTTATAGAAACAAAATGGGCTGCTCAGCAAAGAGGCAAGCAGCGTATCTGTACACTAATCTGGGACAGCCAAAAGGATCATGAAAGAATTTTGGCAACTTTTTTTACCCCCAAAGCTTACATATACTAGCTTAACACTAACTGATCTGACTATCTATAACCTTTCTAAACCCATTAACAACAATAATCACCTATTGTAATTCAGTCTTAATAATAACATCCTCTATTAGGGCCCTTTTCCACTAGCAATCGCTATCGTTCACACTGAACGCTAGCGATTGCTGAATCGAAAAAGCTAAAAATTTACCGGCGATTTCCCGACGTTTGCGGCCGCGATTTTGCTATGCTATGCACTGCATAGCAAAATCGTGGCAAAAGTCGCTCCGCGGCGCGATCAAGTAAAAAACGAATCGCGGTAGTGGAAATTACATACCGCGATTCCTATGTTAAAAAGCAAACCGTAGCGATTTTAAAATCACTAGCGGTTTGCGGTTTTGCGATTAAGCAGTCGCAAACGCCCTAGTGGAAAAGGGCCCTTAGGGCCTGAGCCCACTGACGCAGCTGTGTCTGCTTTTCAGTTACAAATCAATGTTAGTGATGCTGAAAAGCGGACAGAAGCGGATACAACGATGTTAGTGGGCTCTGACCCTTACTGCCTGAAAAAAAAAGCACTGAGAAGAAGTGAGAAGTCCTTGAAGGGCACAATCTCTCCTTCACAGCAGTCCAATCCTAGGCCCACAATAGCTAAGGTTTAACATGAGGCGCATTTTTTCCCCTTGCATCTAAATGTATGTAATAAAAATTGGTGTTGGCATATCAGCTTTGAAGGAGTCTATTCATAAAGATGGTAAAAGTGGCTAGATACTTTGATTGATGCAATCCCCGAGCCGTGAGTTGGGCGCCCAATTCATTTCATTACTAATAACCGATTGGCTACAAAAGGAGATGATACTGTAGGGAGGGAACAGAGGAGCTTGTTTATTTTGTAGACTGGCTACAAATTTAGTGGACATTTTGCTGCTGAGCGAGGTGGAGGTCAATGTTAGGCACTTGGAGGGGGAAGAGGGAGGTTGTGCGGAGGGGAGGAGGGAGGTTGTGCGGAGGGAGAGAGGGTTAGGTTTGGGCATTAGGAGGGGAGATTTCAAGTGAGAATGGGTGCCAGGTAAGTGCACAGTAAAATACTGGTAATTTTAATTACCAGTATTTTTACAAGTAGCACCACCCAACACCCAACTCATACAGTGGTGTTGCAACACAAACTCCTTTAGGAGAAACTATAGCCAGCCATGCGTCTATCAGCTAGATGGGCTCTCTCTTTAAAAGTTCCCAAATAAAAATCAAATTGAATGGCTTTTGTGTTATTTTGAGGCTCTGTCATGGATGTACATTCAATACCTTCTCCCTCTCATCTCCAGAGCATTGTACTTGATACATAGGAACATGTTCATTTACATTATTCGTGCAGCACAATGTCTTTTCAATAGTAGAATTACAATTTGCTCATAAATGCCCTTCAACATAAAAGAAAATTTGCTGAAGTGAAAACACTTTAGAAGCACAATAGCAAATTCATCGGAAAAACTGTTTTCACAATGCTGCAGTTAATGTGCTTTCACTGACAATTTGTGATTATGAAGGCCTCTCAAGGTCTCAGAACTGAACAAAAAAAAAAAAAGGAAAAAAAATGACAACTTTTTCAGCATAATTAAGATTAGCAGTAAATTAGCTCTCAGCAGCTTCTGTTCATTGTTCTGTTCCTATAAAGTTATTTGCTCACAGGCCAGAGTTTTCACACTTACAAGTATATTTACCACGGATCTGTGTTAGTATTCCTAATGTTTCCAGCTTTTCTCGCATTTCGCCTGTTTGACAGTGTGTTTTTCTGTCGTCTCTCTCTAATCCTTTCACCACTAGAGCTGGTTGATGAGAAGTTAACCATGCCGACTTTCATCCAAATGTATAGCAAATTATATGCAGACATTTTTACCAACTAAAGTGTCACTGCATTTGCAGAACGTGTGTTCTTTTTATTGTATAAATCCGTTCTGCATATGTGCTGCATGTTACCACAACAGAACAAATGGTATTTCACTATAGCTACAGCAGTGCTCTATTCTGTCATGACCCAAACTTTTGCCACCTTAAGTCCATCATTCTCCAGCTAAAGGTCCGTACACACGCCGGACTGAAGGCAACGACGGGTCCGTCGTCACCTCCCGCTGGGTGGGCATTCCAGCGACAGTCCGGCGTGTGTACAGTCTGTCTGCAGACTGATACGGCTGTTTCTGAGCGATCCGCCGGGCGGAACTTACAACAAAACAAGATCCTGCAAATGTCTTTGAGAACAGTAGTTCAGAGTCTTTGTTCAAAATAGAGTCTGTTGTAGAAGAACAGAAGGGAGTCAGACAGTGAGATTGCATAATCAAGCTGGACACATGGAGGTGCCAAAGGCTTACAATCTAAAGGGTGGGGGTAGAGACAATAGGTGCGCCTATTGAGTGGTGCCCAGCAGAATGTATTATGGTACTGATGCAGGTGAAGGGGGGGGGGGGGTAGGCGAGTATGAAACGGTGAGACTTGAGGGCTCGTTTGAAGGTATTAAAAGGTGAGGGCGAGTCTGATGGCTGGTGGGAGTGAGTTCCAGAAAGTGGGGGCAGCCATAGTGTACTACTTCACAGTCATGTGATGCACCTACACAAAAAGGTGTAGCACATAAGATGGGAATTATTTTAAACTTATTAGGAGCAGCTCCTCTCACACTAGTCTGGGTCCCCACTTGCTCCAAAAAAGTACTCGTTGGATAAATGTCTGCATCTCCAAGAAAGGCAATAAGGGGATCCTATTGTTAAAAATAGGATTCGCTTCCACTTGTAAAAAAAAAAAGAACGTAGAATCTTGACCGGCTACGTTTTTCCAGACAAGCGGATGCTTTGCCCATAGCCACCTTTGGTGGAACACATTTGCCTGCAAACATGAACACGACGTAAAAACGGAGCATAGTGAACACTGAACTGGTCAGCTCCGCTCTGAAACTGACTGAAACGCTGCCCTGCAGATGGGAACGGAGCCTTAAAGAGACACTGAAGTGAAAAAAAATATATGATATAATGAATTGGTTGTGTACTATGAATAATTACTAGAAGATTAGCAGCAAAGAACATATTCTCATATTTTTATTTTCAGGTATATAGTGTGTTTTCTAACATTGCATCATTCTCTAATATGTGCAGATTACACAACACTGTGCATTCAAAATTATTCTTTCAGAGCAGTCTGTGAACTAATGACCTCTCCTCTGGCAGATAAAAAGAAAACTGTTCACTTACAGTTGAGATAATAAAAGTCAGAAGACAGCCCTCTCCACGACTTTGAAAGTCGTAAAGATTAATGGCTTTTTTGCATAGAGATAACAACTGGAGTTTCTTAACTCTTCCTGTACTGGAAACAATTACACTGATGTATCTGATCTTAATGTTTTATTTCTTAGCTGTGCTACACATACAAATCATAATATCATCATTTTTTTTCCGCTTCAGTGTCTCTTTAACGACAAGGAGGACAGATAAGATCACATATAGCTGCTACTAAAATCAGAGTAAAAACGGTCCTGCAAATGCCATTGCTTCTATCAGACGGGAGTGACTACAGACATTGCAATATTCAACGTTAATTAATAATAACGTAACCATACTTGGGGAGCAACTGCAAATGCTTTTGTAGATGGGGATGTGCTAATAAATTTTCTTTTCGCAAACATAGCTATTGCAAAATACAAATGGCATTGCCGGCATTCCAGGAAGAGAACACATTTCACTGTATCTTTCACTTCAAACCAGGGAAGTGATAGTAAAAGAGAAATACAGAAGCCGGTACAGCATTTCTACATACAAGGCTTTATTTAAACTTCTCGGACAGCACACCAATCTTGCTTCAATGGCTGTGCCAGGTCTAGTCCGTGTGGCTAGCACAGACTTGATATAGACCACAAGCAAAAAATGACCAACATACCTGAACACAGAATTTCAAAAAAGGGCGACAGTCCATTGTGAGCAGAATTGGGCTGCAATGAAGGTGTAACCTATACCTGAGGAGATCTTCATGCATCTGTATGCAGCTAAGAGCTATCACTACTACTGAGCTATAGTTACATTCCGGAAGTCCGGATGTCATGGCTATTTTTGTTCACATTTTTTTGTGAATAAATAACCTGTTTTTTAAGAATTCGGCAAGTGCTGGTTATTATTTTGCTTGTGGTACATACAAGGCTTTAAAATGTGAGGCGGCTTACGTATTTTAATGCTGCTTAACACACGCTGCATCCTGAACACAGCACCTACATAGATGTTAAATAGATGTCATCTGGCCATATGAACAATAACTTCTATTTAATTATAGTGCTTCAGAAGAGGAAAAGGCAACCATAATTATCTTGTGGGAAGATAAAGTTGATGAATGACTAAAGGTAGGAGTCTCTGTGAGCCTCATGTATAATAAGTAAGGGAAAGAGGAAATGTCAGTGTTTTCCACAGCAAAAGAAATCAGACTTCATCCATCATTTTTCTTTTTCAGTACAGATTGGAACTGGGCAGAAAAAAAACTGTGTGGTTGGCTGGCCGCAGTACACAGAAATTTTGAATTTATTTGCAATGTATGATGGCAAATTCATTAAGAGGGGAATAAAGATGATCACAGACAAATGAGCACTTACAGTAATCTGAATCCCCACTCTGAAATGTGATCGAACAGGGAATTAAGTTCCACCTGTCTGGGACATCTGTTTGTTGTATTCAAAGCGCAACTTCATGCACAATTGTTTCGCTGGTCCTGCGTAGGCACTCACAGCTTGTTTGTAACTGTGTATAAACTTTTTAATTAACGGATATAACATTAATCTGTTTTAAAACAGAATTGCAGCCTGGCATAAAATACAACTTAAAACCTGCCTTTCAAGTCTTCTTTGCCCGTATAGCCATCGAAGCTATCCTACCTGCCTTTGACTCGCTGTGATGTCATCTGTGTGAAAACCACAATTCCCCCAGGTCACAGTCAACATACTTGAAGAAGACATCTTGCACAACAATGTAATAGCCAGTTCAATCAAAAAGCTTTGTCGTTAGGAAATTACAATCCCTGTATCTTGCAGACATGAGCTGTCTGCTATAAGTTAACCTTTTAGTGGCTGGATAGTGTAATGGTTAAGGGCTCTGCCTCTGACACAGGAGACCTGGGTTCAAATCTCAGCTCTGCCTGTTCAGTAAGCCAGCACCTATTTCAGTAAGGAGTTTCTTGGGCAAGTCTCCTTAACACTGCTACTGCCTACTGAGTGCGCTCTAGTGGCTGCCTCGCAAGCGCTTTGAGTCCGACAGGAGAAAGGCGCTATACAAATACTGCAATTATTATTATTATTTTATCTCTTGGAGTCTGAAATAAAGCAACAGTCTCATGGCAGCCTAGAGATATCAGTCTTGCTCAGTACATCAAATGGATAAGGATCCCTGTACAAAATGAAAGTAAGCCTTTTAACCCCTTCAGACACTTTTAGAAATATACTTTGTTCTTATAACTTATAACTGTGTGGCTAATCTATTGAAGCAAAAATGAACAACAAATTTGGGCAAGCACCATCCACTCTACCATGTGTATGGGTAAATAACAGAGTGTGCAGAAAGGAACTAGAAAAAAAATGCACAATACAGAAGAAAAGTAGTTCCCTAAAAACCGCACCACTTAATCAATGTCAAATTAATCAATCTTTATTCAGTACAAAAAAGAATTTAAAAACACTAAAAACAAGGTACAAAGGGGCACATGATAATATTGATACCATATAGTAAATACATAAAACCACACTGCCTGTATATTGATTAGGAGTTGTTATACAGGCAGTGTGGTTTTATGCATTTACTATATGGTATCAATATTATCATGTGCCCCTTTGTACCTTGTTTTTAGTGTTTTTAAATTCATTTTTGTACTGAATAAAGATTGATTCATTTGACATTGATTGAGTGGTGCGGTTTTTAGGGAACTACTTTTCTTCTGTATTGTGAATCTATTGAAGCAGAGAAGAAATGTTGACAGTAATTCCTCTATTAAAGCACCCGATGGGAAGTCCAGATAGATTCTAGCCATTACTGGCACTACATACTGTAGATCTACAGCTTCTTGAAGACATCTGTCTTTGCCTCACTCAATTGGAGTCTAAGCAATATGGTGATGAAGAATCAAGCAGCAGCCCCTACAACATAGCTGCCTGACAGTTGCTGCTTCTAGTCACATGACCAGCTTTAAAACCGGGTTTTAAAGGGACTCCGAGCAGTGCAGAAACTATGGAAAGATGCATATCATTTTAAAGCTCTCTTTCTCCTCTTTCCAATGATATATAAACCACCACCCTACGTCTTTTAGTTTTCGCTATTTTCGCGATTGAAATTGCCGCGGCCGCGATTTCGATCGCGAAAATAGAGAAAACTAAAAGGCATAGGGCAACGATTTAGGTGTCGTCAGAAAGAGGAGAAAGAGAGCTTTAAAATGATATCCATCTTGCCATAGTTATATTGTATTACACAGGACGACACTTTCTCCAGTGTCAGCAGCTCCATTCTGCTGAATGCAGCTGCTGACTTTGACAAAAAGTCGCCCTGTGTAATACAATATAACTATGGCAAGATGGATATCATTTTAAAGCTCTCTTTCTCCTCTTTCTGACGACACCTAAATCGTTGCCCTACGCCTTTTAGTTTTTTCTATTTTCGCGATCAAAATCGCGGCGGCGGTTTATATATCATTGGAAAGAGGAGAAAGAGAGCTTTAAAATGATGTGCATCTTTCCATAGTTTCTGCACTGCTCGGAGTCCCTTTAAGTAGCATCCATCTTTCAACAACATTTGCTTACTAAACTGCATACTGGGTGATACATTTAGATGTGTACCAAGAGGTGGGGTTAATATTACTGTCTTTGAAAACAAGCTGCAGAACCACAAACACCACTAGGGGGACTGTTTTACAATATAAGCGCAATATTTCTAATTCTCCAACCTGACAACTACCTGGCGGCTATAGTTGACCTACCAATGACCAATCATGTGGAGATTCTTTTCAATGGAAGCTGGATGAGTGAGGAGGGTTCCCAAGTGCTAAGCAGTCTTGGGCAAAGCAACTGTATTCTGCAAGAAAAATCCAACCTGGCGGTGCCTTTCCGAATAGGAGCTCAGGGGATAGTTGTATAGCCGTATAATAGTTGTCAAACTCAATTATAGATAGACAAAATATGCCACTTACATTCTGCACCATACGATGCAGCAACTAAGTTTGTGTAACCTCAATTCTGCTCTGCCTTGGATCAGCAATGGTTACAAGAGAAGAATATGAATCTATCAAGTTCCTTCACTCAATATGAGCGATCCCAGCACAGTGGGATAGTCTGTGACAGCTACTTCTCCACCAGTACTGTTTAATGTAAGAGGAATACATGCAGACTCCCTATGGTGTCTACAGTCTAGCAATACATTTACTTTGTACATGCATTTACTGCTGTCACATTTCCTTTAGGCCTGTCAAGCAAAAGATCAAAACTGATGGCTGAACTGAGCAAAATAAGTCCTCTAAAGATCCAAATTAAAGCTACAGTGGGCTTCCCTTATCTGAATGGAAAATGTGCCATAGTATGTGATATTGAAATACAGATTATTCAATTACATGGAAAATGACTTATACCAAAAATAATTAGGTTATCAATAAACTTGCAAAATGTTAATACCCATACAAGTGAAGAAAATAGTTAAAAATGACCCTGTTATATTATACAGAACAGAAAAACTTCAACGATCGTACAACATTCCGAAACATCATTCAATTAAGGCTACTTTCCCACCAAGACGTTGCGTTTTAGGGGACGTTATGGTCGCATAACGTGCCCCTAACGCAACGTATGGTGGTGTTGAAGTTGGGCGTCAGATTGAGCTGCGTTATGCAGCTCTCAAAGCAGCCGCTCCAGGTTAGTGATAGGAAGTCCGGATCTTTTTAAGGATTCGGATCATTTGAATCGGATCATTGAAAAGATCCGGATCTTTGAAACAAATCATTTGAATCATTTTACTAGGGAAGCAGACTGGGGGTGAAATGATTAGCAGGACAGGACTTTCCCTGCACTGTACATTCTGTATTTTTATATAATATACATTCTGTTTCTTTCAGGCAGCCATCCACTGTGAACAAAATCTTTCATTTTGATAATCCGGATGATTCGAGTCACAAAAAAGATCCGGATCAAATGAACGATTCTTTCATAATCCGGACAACACTACAGTCCCACCACGAGTCTCCTCAGTGCAGTGAATATTAATTAGCCATGTGGCTGGCCGCAGAGGAGGAGGGAAGACCTCCTCCTCCAACATTTCTGAGCATGTGCAAATAGTCGAACGTGGCTTAGCCCAGTATAACGTACAGCATGCAGCACTTTGTTTAAACGTGCTGCGTTACAATGTAACGCAACGTGGGCACTGTGAAACAGCACATTTATTTTACAGTGCTGTGAGTTAGGCTGCGTTACTGGCTGCTGTAACGTGGGACTTTAACGCCCCACTGTGAAACCTGCCTAAAACCGTTTCATTGGCTGAGGACTGTCAGAAAGAGACTCATTCACATCAGATATCTATGCAATCAGTAGATACAGTTTTTCCAGGCAGGCATGATAAAATATTGAATCAAAATAATGTTTAATTATGCTTATCCAAATCAATTGGCCACATATAGTCAGAATTAAAAAAAAATGTATGAAGGCATGCATTTTCGCAGCCAAACTAATTTTGCAAGACATCTGACAAGAATATTCTGAATCTCATTGATTACTATGGGCGATTGCACTTTGGGCATCATCATGCTCCTTGCATCTGCCCACAGACTAAAAGGGGTGGTTGTATGAGCAAGAACTATGCAATTGATTTCAGTGCTTTCTCTGCTTTGGTGTATTCATAATTGGAATGTAGTGCAACAATCATCCTGTTTATTATATGAGAAGGGAAAGTAGAAGATGGTAGAAAAAGTCATCAGACAAGGCAATCTAACCCACCCAATGACTTTTTCCTGCCACGGTAATCATCTGGCAATGCCATCAGTATGTCCATGAGCTTATTTCCAGAGTGGGTGATTTATCTCACATCTAAGGCCAGGTCAGAAACCTATAGACACAAAACCCAGTGACTTTAACCCTAACTATCAATACATGTCACACCGCTGTCAAAGAAATGAGAAAGTGGCTAGTACGGGTGGCTAAGAAGGAAACTGATGGCTGACACAATGAGACAAGAGGATAAAAAGTGGGTTGTGAGGCATAGTGAGGAAAAGACAGCTATATTATTATTAAGATGATGTGGATTATCATTATAACCAATGCTATAATCTTCTATTTATACTCTACCAACATATTATGCAGCACTGAACAATATTAGGCGACACACATGCAGGAAAGGCAGGGGCAATGTAGTAACAGTGGCACATGGTTAGGCTTAGGCAAAGATTCCACACACTTGTTTTTCAAGTGTGAGGGTTTGCATGCAAATTTTCACATGGAAATGAAAAAAAATTAACAAATTTGTATGCACATTTTTGGATGTGGCTAAATACACATGACAACTTCCTTTCCTGTTGCTTCCTTTACAAAATGTATGTGTATTTTCACATTTCACATGCAGAGTCATTGAGAATCATTATGCGTAATTTGTAAGCTAACTAGTGTTGTATGCAAAAAAATGCAGCAGACAGTCCGTTCTGTTTGTTTCCGCAATGGATTGCAAATGAAAGTTTACATTTTATAGAAATAAGGCTATTGACTTTCATTATTGGCATGCAACTCTTTGTTCAGGAAAAATGCTAACAAAATACATAAATGGAAACCAGACCTTAAGAATAATGCGTAATAACCCCAAGAAAAGCCTTGTGGGTTCCAGGCAGTGAGAGAGCCTGGGACCCCCGCGCCCCCCCCGGTTGTATGGGGGCAATGGGAAGCCTCCTCGTGGCGCCCCTGGATAGTGCTATGTAGCATGAACTAATTCCCGCAGGGCGATTGTTTTGCGGTTTTTGGTTTTTTACCCTGCATATTTAGGCATGCGAAAGCAAATGCAGATTTGCATGAGCAATGTCTTGTGATTAGCCAATAGGCCACATTTGCAAAGCCAGATTTGTCAGGTTCACTTGGTTGATGCACACATTTTCTCTCTGTTGTAATTAACATAAATGGAAACCAGACCTTAAGAATAATGCGTAATAACCCCAAGAAAAGCCTTCCAATGGTGATACATTGGTGCAAATGTCTACAATAGTATCATATGCCTACTGTATATAGTGGGAGTATTCCTAATCATGCCCTGTCTGTCCAAGACTTTCATGAGTTTATTACTACTTATCTCAAGGCCAGTGAATACTTCCTAGTAGCACTAAAACTATACATATTTTGCACCTATTAATACTTACTACCAGTCCTCAATAAAATTAAGCCCATTCCCAAATCATCAATATTTCCAACAAAACTACTAGTACTCATTTAAATGGAAAAGCATCTTGAGCAGGCTGTAGACAACATACATGTAGAAAGTCCCTAGTAGAGTATCGGTAAAATTACTCATATTCTATTATTGGGCAATTTTATTAGCGCCAAACCTAACCCTATTCTCACTTGAACTCTCCCTCTATCAATGTTTAACTATAACCAATCCCTTCCACTGACATCTGCACCACCTTCGCCCCCAAAAAACTCCCTCCGCCAATATCCGTGTTGCCTAAAAATGATATTTATCGGGCGCTGCTATAGCCGCAATTAACGCTGTGGTCTAAGTGGTGCCAAGTTTACTTAAAGGATACCCGATGTGACATGTGACATGATGAGATAGACATGTGTCTGTGCAGTGCCTAGCACACAAATAACTAGGCTATGTTCCTTTTTTTTCTTTCTCTGCCTGAAAGTTAAAAATCAGGTATGAAAGTGACCTGAGAGAAATTAAAGCCATAAAACACTTTCCTGGCATAAAATGGTTTCTGAGAACATAAAAACTATAAAAAGGGTCAATAGTTCATAGATTTTAGCTCTGGTATACTTGATGAATGTGTCAATGAGCAGAGACAATGGAATGGTAAAACCGTAAAAAAGTAGATTTAAAATTAAAATAAAGCCGTGGGATACATTAAATAAGATCATTTTGAAAAAGAAGATAGATACAATTGTTTATCTCATCAGTTTATTTTCAACTCGTGTTTCTTTGAAGTGCCGCAGGCACCCATATTACCTGCTTGGCTCTAGACATGTGACTGGACTGTGATAGTACACGGCTAATCAAAGAAAAAAGAATAATGGGCTCAGGTCCCTTACAGTGGGTTCAGCATGAATGCTCTGATTTTCAAGGCTAATATGCCCTTTTACATAAAGATATACTTGGGAAGCAGAATCTGAAGTACACTGTGTTATAATAAGGGAAGAAAGGCTTTAGAAATGAGGGAAAACAATTCATGAATCAGCATAGAATGAGTATGCAGGGCCAACTCTAATGCAAAGAGCAAGCTGTAGACAAACAGTGCGATACAAAATAAAGGCCGTATAGAACGACAATAAAAAAAAGGTTGAAAGAGTTAAAGCAGCATAGGCTGGATTTTCAGCTATGCTACATAATGACACACGAAAAATCACTGTGTTAACTTCATACATTTTGCCATCAGGAATAGGCCTTACTACCTAAAAGATCATATGTATTGCAAGTAAAATCTGAATAGAATCTGAATACAGCAGAATAATGATAGATTCCCTTACTCCAGCAGCTATGACCCTATAATGATCAATAGCTAAAAGACATACAATTTCCTCGTACCTGCTAATGAATATAGAGCTCCAGGCTTCATAGCGGAGAATGGTAAATTACAGAACTTTAACTTTTCTTTTCTTTGAAAGCAGCTCTTTTACCATGTCAATTAACTGAAGGTAAGTGCGCCATAAAGATTCATAAACCTTGCTTCAGATCATCTGTCTTCATCGTGCAATCCACCAGGCAAAGTAAGGGCCCGAATCAGCTGACAGAGCAGGCTTGGATGTAAAGGAATCAATGACTGGGAGGGTGGCGTGGAGGTGTCTAAAAATGAGTGGCTATGTAGCTTCTGATGACATTTTGAGAGGTATTTGACGTTTTTACTTGGAAGGAAACTTTAAAGGTAGCTTAATGACGCCTAGCCTAGCAGCTGAAACCAAAGTTTAACTCAGCAAAGCATGTACAGAAAATGGGAAATGTGACATTTAATGAAACGTCTGGATTCTATGCAGGTTGCCATTAGAAGAAAAACAGGGCAACAAAATAGCACTTTAGGATTTTGTTTTATGGATTTCCTGGACAGTAAATCAGATGTGTGCTTAAAAGCTATATAGCCTCGGTTTTACAGTCCTAGTTCCCTTTCCTGTATTTGCTATTGTTGGTAAAGGGTGAATAGGGGATTATGCCATTACTCACACACTATTCACATGAGATGCAGCTGTTCCAAAGAAATGTATTCTATTTGGAAAAGTCAGTCAAATGGCCCAAAGTTGTAGTCATGAATTATACAGATGCCAGCATACTGGGAGTTTCTCTGCAAGGAGCAGAGCAGGATCATGCACCAGGCAACCTAGGCAGGTGCTAGGGGCCTAGTGGGGGTCAAGGGGCCCACCTGCCACCTTATCTGACCTCTCTAAACTTCAGCTTACCAAAAGGATCACTAGGGGGCCCAAAATGTAATACTTTCCCTAGTGCCTCATGACATCTTAATCCATTCAATACACACACCTGATATGTGTGAATACACAAGAGATAACCTACGTTTGGAGGAATCTAAAGGTCTAAAACTTAAAGTGGTCTAACACCCAGCATTTCAACTTTGCTTTAAAAGATTGCTTACAGCTTATAAACTATTATGCCAGATTTTTTTTTTAGCAGAAATTCACTGAATGGATTAAACATGACATTTTAGTGCTGCATTTAGCTAGAAATGCTCCTAGTGCTTGCTTGTTTAGTTACAAATGTATCTATCTACAATGTAACAAACAAACACTGCTCTGAGAGAACAAAGAGGGCTTCCCCAGCAGGCTTTTCAAAGGTCTATTTGTATAACAAATAAAGATACATTTGTAACTACAGATAAGAACGGATGCGGATTCCTAGTTAAATCCAACACTAAGGGCTCGTTTCCACTAGTGCGGTGCGAATCCCTGGGATTCCACCGCTGACGAAATCGCATGCGGATGCGATTCCGCGTGCGTTTTTTGCCGCGAATTCGCATGCGATTTCGCATAGGCAGGGTCTATGCGAATTTAACCATGTCACTGCCTGACTCAATTTGTATTACTTTTCATGCAAAAAACGCACGTGCGTTTTCCCTATTAAATACATGGGCTGCGATTCGCCTGCATTCCTCACGCAGACGAATTCTGCAGGCCCTACCGTGCAGAAAAATCCTGCACAGAAAAACGCACGAAAACAATGACAAGTGGAAACAGTCCCATCCACTTTCATTGCCTATGCGAATTCGCATGCAGGCCACGCATGCGAATTCGCCCTAGTGGAAACGGGCCCTAAAATGTCATGTTTAACCCATTCAGTGAATTTCTGCTTAAAAAGAAATCTGGCATAATAGTGTGTAAGCTGTAAGCAATCTTTTAAAGCAAAGTTGTAATGCTGGGTGTTAAACCGCTTTAACTTTTAACAGGGAGTTCAATTGCTGTGACATTAACGGGGGAGGTGGGGGGGGTCTATTGCTACTATTACCTTAAACCACTGCTATGTCGTTATCACGAGCAATGTTTTGTTACAACCTATGGTTTTAACATAGTTATTAAAAGTTAAGTTGTAAACCTTCAGTCTCTTGTGTATTTACATTTGAATTGATGTCTGGCAAAGAGCCATTACCTGGCTTCACCCATCTCCTCCCTCTGCTACCACCTTTGAAGAAGGTGGGTAAAGGTCAACCCTGTGTCCACAGAAAAATACTAATGCTCCCTCCTGGATTCCCCTGTGCCATTTCTTTCTTATGGGTGATGACTGTTGGGATGGGTGAGGAGTCTGAACAGCTCAACGCCATCTAAAGTGCAACTGAAATGGAATTTTCTTCAAAATTGGCATGCTAACATGCAAATCTCTACACGACCTACGCTACGGATACCTGAAGGATTTGTTGCAACGGTGTCAAAAACCTCAGATCAACAGGATCCAATAACATAATCACCCCCAGAGATCAACTCAAATTTTTTGAAGACAGGGTATTCTGTCATGCAGCTCCTACTCTTTAAAACATCATACAATCAAGACAGCTCCGACCCTGAAAGCATTTAAATCACAAATGAAAAGCCACCTGTCTAGTCTGGCATTTATGATCACATTACTTTTTCTAATTTACCACACAAACTGCAGCTATGTACTAATCCGAGACAAGCTTATAGGGAACCTTAACTGAGAGGGATATGGATGTTTCCTTTTAAACAATACCAGTTGCCTGGCAGTCCTGCTGATCTCTTTGGCTGCAGTAGTGGCCAAACCACACACCTGAAACAAGCATGCAGCTAATCCAGTTGGACTTCAGACAGAGCACCTGATCTGCATGCTTGTTGAGGGGCTGTGGCTAAAAAGTATTAGAGACACAGGATCAGCAGGAGAGTCAGGCAACTGGTATTATTTTAAAACGAAAAATCCATATCCTTCTCAGTGTAGGTTCCCTTTAAGCACGTTGTGTCCTATGGAAGAAAAGAGCTTTACAAATGTTTCGTTATTGTTGACATTAGGACTGGACATAAATATTGAAAACCCAGCCAGCCAGGTGATAAACAATGAAACTAGGGGTATGTGCAATGCTAATTTCAATTATAACATATTTAACATAATGAACATGACTGCCATGTCGTAAAGGATGACTAAAGTGAGAAGAATACGGACGCTTCCATATTTTTCCTTTTAAACAATACCAGTTGCCTGGCAGGCCTGCTGATCTCTCTGGCTGCAATAGTGATTGTAAGCTTGCAAGGGCAGGGCTCTCTCACCCTTTTGTGTCTTGGAATGTTATTCATTTAATAGCTTGCTCTCTGTTATACATTTTATTCATCATGTTAAATCTGCTATTGTAATCACAAGTTCTGTATTTTGCATCCGTGTCCATATTTGAAGTATATCATTGTCTGTATCATTATGTATCCCTTGGTTGTTTTCCTACTTTGTACAACGCTTACCGAATATGTTGGCGCTTTATAAATAAATAATAATAATAATAACACCAGATACAAGCATGTTGCTAATGTTGTCAGATCTGACAATAATATCAGAAACACCTGATCTGCTGCATGCTTGTTCAGGGTCTATGGCTAAAAATTATTAAAGGCAGAGGATCAGCTGGGCTGCCAGGCAACTAGAATTGCTTGAAAGGAAATAAATATGACATCCTTCATATTCTTCGTGTTACAGTTGTCCGTTAAAGCGCATTACTAGCATTGTTGAAAATGTTATACCCATGCTTCAACTGTTATCACTGCACACTTTCCTCAATAAAGCAAAACTGATCACCTTGTATTCCTGCCTCTCTGACATGGAATACGGAGAGGCCTTATCAAATGCCTAATGTCATTAATGATAACAGGCAGTCATGAAACTGTCACAAATGAAAGCAGCTTGCCAAAATCGATTTTATTAAGAAAACGAAAAGCCAGAATCTCTCCAATCCTTGCTGAATGCTGCTTGACTTGTTCATCGTTCTTCTTGTTCCTCGGTTCCTGCCTCTCTGCCAATCTTTCCACTGCCCATTACCCAATGGATCCAGCTCCATCTTCACTCCATAATCTATCCCCTCTATACATTAACTCACTAGTATCCACATCCAATACTAGCCCAACAGCAGTAGTCACTCCAGACACTATAGACCTAGTTTACTATGCCACCCCTAGATATCTCCAAGCCTATCCACTAAGTGATTCATTAAATCCAGATTTTGTTAATTTAATAAAATATATGTTGGAATGTTCCATCCTCAACCAAGTCACATCAGGTCATGGTCAGGATTGATGAGAAGTCTGTTATGGTTTGGTGGTTGTGTGGCTGCAGCTGCACCATTTTTTTTTTTATTTAATAAATCCTGGACCGGCTATGCTTTTAAAAGATATTACTATTGCAAGGCCTAATCACATCTGCACTCACACAGCTGCTAATCTATGCACACTATGTTCTAGACAAGCAGATGCTAAAGCAGTCACTCATCCAGGACTGACAGCCTGGCCCGCCGGTGCTCAATCCTTCAGTGGGTCACCACCTCCACTATACAGTCAATCCAACACGATTAGAAGGAGGCACTCCAAAGGCGTATAAACAGTTGTTTATTCCACAGGTGACTAACACAACATGTTTCGGGGTTTCCCCCTTTCTCAAGTGTACAATCACCCTCCCCAGTACAACAACTTATGAAGCATAGTGCACCACACCCACAATGGAAACCCCACCCGTTTGGTCAGCTGACCAGTGAGGCAAAAACGTTTTTGAGGGGGAGATAGGGACAGAGTTTTACTTCAGAGAGAAGCTAGATGGATGAGGAAATTGGATTCCATCGCCCCGAGAGGGTTAAATGACATGTTTAGCTTAAAATGCTTTTTATGAATTGTCACTAATATATGGCTTTTTGCTCTGTTTTCTCCCCTAGGTACTGATGCCATGTCATCGAATGGTGGGTGGTGTGGAGAGAGGGAACCTTGTATCCCTGGGGCAGTGAGTCACTGAATTGAGTAATTAACTGGCTGTATATCTGCTTCTGCATTTCATATATTTTGAATGCTAAATGTTGCTTACGCTTATGTTTCTTAGGTGTGTTACTGTTATTGGGTAGACACCTTGGTGTGTAGTGCCCAATAAAATGTGTCCCTGAGGGGTTAATGTTTTTGCCTCACTGGTCAGCTGACCAAACGGGTGGGGTTTCCATTGTGGGTGTGGTGCACTATGCTTCATAAGTTGTTGTACTGTGGAGGGTGATTGTACACTTGAGAAAGGGGGAAACCCCGAAACATGTTGTGTTAGTCACCTGTGGAATAAACAACTGTTTATACGCCTTTGGAGTGCCTCCTTCTAATCGTGTTGGACACACTATGTTCTAACAGGACCCATGTTGTGGGATGCAATCTTTTACCACCTAATATCAGGATTCACATGCCCGGAGCAATGACACATATTTATATTTATTTATATCATCCTGATTCAAAATGTTCTGCTTTTACTGATGGCTAAGTAGGTGCAATACTCTACTGCTACTTTATACAGCCCCAGGAAAGAGGATAGGTGTCAAACTCCAGTCCTGAAGGGCCATAGCCATGCCAGTGTTTGTGATGGCCTGTGGAAAGGAGAAATGTGTTTTAGGGCCTGTACACACGTTTTAGGGCCTGTACACACTGCTGCGCATGCGCTTGCATTTTTGCCTGCGTTTTTCAGAAGTCAGTATCCCAGAAGACTCTGCAATTTCCTGATTCCTGTTGAAATGTAAACTAGAAAAAAAAAAAAAAACCAAAGGATTCTTTAGCCAATCAGCAATTACAAAAAAACGCAAACGCATCAAAAACGCAGGCAAAAGCGCACAATGCGTTTTTAAAACTACATACACTTGCGTTTTTAAAAACGCATACGCTTGCGATTTTGCAGTGTGTACAGGCCCTTACTTGATGAACTATGCTTTTCTGGATTCAGGCACATCCATCAATTGATTTGAGCGGAGTCAAAAATGTGTGAGGACCCCGACCCATGAGTTCAACATCCCTGGAAAAAAAAAAAAAAAAAAAAAAAAAGTGTCTTAATATGACTGTTGTACCCTCAGAGAAAGAAAAGCACTGACATCAGGCAGTGAAACAGGCACTTCATGTTTGGGTCCTCCCAGTCTCAAACAAAACAAAGTGTACAGTTGGCCCGTCTACTTACAAACTGCACTTGAATGCACTTGTAAGTTGAGGAATGTGTTATACATAGGGAAACGTGGATCACTGATTTACTTCTGGACAACTATGGAATTGGATATATAGTATTAACAATGTTGCTTGTTGTTTTCAATTTGTTTTAAACTACTTGCAATTGTTTAGACAAAACTAACATGTATCAATAAGAACATATAGTAACAAAAACAATACTGAATATTTTGTACATAGAGAGACCTTTGCTTGTATTTACCAATAGTTGTAACCTAGGCTATTTGTAAGAAGGGCATTGGCTAACATTCATAAAGGACCAGTCGGTAGTGCGGGAAAACACCGTTCTTCTCCGCAACCGGTACTTAAGACTTCTGGGTGGTCATTCATAAAGAAGTTGCCTGTTGCGATAGAAGTGCGGAGGTTTTCTGGAGGAAGCTGGCGGTAGCGTGGCGGAAGACATGCGGAAACATAAAAGCTGCCCGCTTCCCTCCGTGCGCTGCTCTGTCTGATGCTGCTTGGGAGGTCCGTCCCATTCATTTACGCGTAATCCGCCCGCCTATCGCTACTCTCGAGCAAGGGGTATTTTCTGTCCGCATACCGCTTGCTCTAATCTTTATGAATGGACGTGTTTGTAACTTTTTCTAGATAAATCTAGAAAAACTCCGCACAAGGCGGAAATGTTTCGCTCTGCACGGGAATGTAAGCTTTTCATGTGGAAATGCCTTATGAATGATAGCCATTGTCTGTACAAAGCAGTGAAAGTATAATGAAATATCATACCAAAGCAAACATCTGTTCTATGAGGTTAAAACTGTACAGCTAGAGCAACTGGAGATTTAGATTATTGCTCCTGACTGGTTCTCTTTGATTTTTTTCTGCTGTGTGTGACAAAAATAATATTTATGGACAAAATTTTGAGGTAGGAAAGAATGACATCTTTAAAACAGGTCTCTTCCACACCTCTAGCTACACCCTTAGGCTGCATTTCCACTTGTGCGGTGGGAATCGTCGCGGGAAAAATTTGCATGCGGATGCGAATTTCGCATGCGGGTCTATGCGAATTTTCATGCGGATTTGCATGGATGACGATGTATGCGAATTTAACCATGGCAGTGCTGGTGTGATTTTCCATTGTTTCTATGCGAATTCGCATGAAAATTCGCATACCCAAACCACATGCGAATTTCCTATTAAATACATTGTATGCGATTCGCATAGCGGTATGCAAATTCTGATGGCTCTGCCATGCGAATTTTTTCTGCACAGAAAAACGCAAAGGAATCCTTTGCATGCAAAAAACGCATGCGAATTCGCGATAGTGGAAATGGGCCCTCAGTCATGCTTACCACAGAGAATTCATGAGCAAAAGACATAGCTTCATAATTCAAATCACACTGGTTCTTTTAGTCATCATTACTTTTGCTTTATATTAACATTAGAAAACGAGTAATAATAATTTAGAGGATCGGAATAATGTTTATTGCCACTTAAACACATTTGTAGTAGAGAAATACATACAGTTACAAAGATCTGTAGCTCAGTCCTGAAACAGGGACAAATGGGGTAGAAAGAGGGACTTGGTTCCTAAAGAGGGACTGTCCGTTCAAAAAAACGACACTTTGAAGCTATATTCACTGATGGCTGTTAGTATAAACTATCCTAAAGAACCTGCTAGATAACGTGAGTTAATTTATTGTCAGTGTGTCTTGCTAAACTAAAATAACCATAAGATGATGACCGTGTTGGTCATTTGAAAGGTCACCTGAGTTTCAACTGGTATTGATGTTCATACGTTATATACGTGGCCCGAGTTCCAATTAGCTGCTAGAAGACATTCCTATAACTCTTGGCATGCTAACAAAGGTAAGCAACTTCTCCCAAGCAGAGTCTATTGTTTCTCAAGGTGATGCTATTGTATAAAGATCTGTCAGTCATGCTATATGTTTCTCTCTCCTTCCTACTAATTAAAACGCATTAGTCTGGCAACACTGTGGCACAGCAGATAGCATTCTTGCTTTGCAATTTAAAGGGACACTGTAGGGGTCGGGGAAAAATGAGTTGAACTTACCCGGGGCTTCTAACGGTCCCCCGCAGACATCCTGTGCCAACGCAGCCACTCACCGATGCTCCGGCCTCGCCTCCGGTTCCCTTCTGGAATTTCAGACTTTAAAGTCTGAAAACCACTGCGCCTGCATTGCCATGTCCTCAATCCCACTGATGTCACCAGGAGCATACTGCGCAGGCCCAGTATGGTCTGTGTCTGCGCAGTACGCTCCTGGTGACATCAGCGGGATTGAGGACATGGCAACGCAGGCGCAGTGGTTTTCAGACTTTAAAGTCTGAAATTCCAGAAGTGAACCGGAGGCTGGGCCGGAGCATCGGTGAGTGGCTGCAACAACACAGGATGTCTGCGGGGGACCATTAGAAGCCCCGGGTAAGTTCAGCTCATTTTAACCCGACCCCCCTACAGTATCCCTTTAAGGCTCAGTTCACAGTGATCAGTAGCGCTGCAGAAAAATGCTGCATGCAAACTCACTGCCGATACAATTCTATGGGCCTGCTAACAGTACTGCGTTGTGACGGATTGCATCATTCTAGCTCGCTGGATGCAGACTTTGTATCAAAATATATTCTAGTCTCCATTACAGTTCACACCAATAAGCCATCCACTCTGCAACTGACCACTGTGAACCTAGCCTTAGAATTTCAGTCAGGACACTATCTAAGTTTTCATGTTCTCTCTATATTTGCGCAGGTTTCTTCAGGGCACTCTGGTATCCTCCCACATCCCCAAAACATAACAGTACATTGAATACACCCTCCCACTTCAAAAGATGGCCTTATATTAGGATTATGGTATGGACACTAGATTATGACTATGGCAGGGATTAGATCATAAGCTCTTCTGAGGGACAGCTAGTGACATGACGGTGTACTCTATAAAGTGCTGCAAAAGCTCAGAATCTTATAAATATGAAATACTATTTAGTCATAATGCCTAATAAAGGCAGAGCTGCAACACTACTTAGACATTTTGCTGTTCATAATGTCTGAAGGGCAAATAAAGCACAAACAAATAAATTATGCTTTTTTATCCTCCTGGGCGATAATCCCGAGCTGAACTCGGGGTAAGCCGCCGCGGAGGATTTCTCAGCCCCTGGTGAGCTGATTTCCACACTTTTTGCTTTGTTACACGCAGCTAGCACTTTGCTAGCTGCGTGTACAAGCCGATCGCCGCTGCTGCCCGCCGCGTTAGAGCCCCCCCCCCCCCCCCCCCGAGACCCCGTGCACAGCCTGGCCAATCACCGCCAGGCTGCGCTAAAGGGTTAGATTGGGACTCCCCCAGACACCATGACATGGATGACGTCGATGACATCATCCCGATCGGGGGAAGCCAAACAGGAAATCCCATTCTGAACGGGATTTCCTGTTTGCTCTGATCGCTGGAGGCGATCGGATGGGGTGGAGGGATGCCGCTGCACAGTGGCTATCATGTAGCTAGCGCTAGGCTAGCTACATCATTGCAAAAAAAATTTAAGTGCTGCGCCGCCTCCCTGGCGATTTTATTGTATCGCCAGGGAGGTTAAAGAGAAAGACCAGTGACACTTGTGGAATTCTGCATTTAAATGACCCTGAAGTAAAGACAAGCAATTAAAAAAGAGACCACGAAGACAAAGGGCATAATAACCATGAGTGGCAGTTCAGTCATTCCACTGATTTGAACATGTATTAAAGTATTACATTGGAAAATAAAATTAGTTCAATTTCGAAGCCTCCCTATTGATCAAGGACACCATCAATCCTATTAAATGACCAACATGGATGCTTGACAGGTTACAGGGTAGGGATTTCCTCCTGACTCTAGGGGATTTCCATCTGACACTCTCATAAACAGTATTAATATGCATATTCTTCTGTTCCATATAGCTCTAAAACAAAAATAAATACTAATAATGCAAGTGTCAGTGTTAGTAACCCCAGATTATTTATTGGATCATCATATGCTCAGCCTATATTACTGCAGGATCACTATAAAAAATACAGAGCAATAGCTGCAGTCAGATATACCACCCATGCTCCATCATGCTCCTATGCGTAACACAGCACCTGTATGTATCTACAGGAATGAGGGCCACAGAGTGTCAGATACCCCATGCTCCATCATGCTCCTATGTCACACACAGCACCTGTATGTATCTACAGGAATGAGGGCCACAGAGTTTCAGATACCCCATGCTCCATCATGCTCCTATGTCACACACAGCACCTGTATGTATCTACAGGAAGAAGGGCCACAGAGCATCAGATACCCCTTGCTCCATCATGCTCCTATGTCACACACAGCACCTGTATGTATCTACAGGAAGAAGGGCCACAGAGCGTCAGATACCCCATGCTCCATCATGCTCCTATGTCACACACAGCACCTGGATGTATCTACAGGAAGAAGGGCCACAGAGCGTCAGATACCCCATGCTCCATCATGCTTCTATGTCACACACAGCACCTGTATGTATTTACAGGAATGATGGCCACAGAGCGTCACATATCCCATGCTCTATTATGCTCCTATGTCACACACAGCACCCGTATGTACCTACAGGAATGAGGGCCACAGAGTGTAAGATACCCCATGCTCCATCATGCTCCTATGTCACACACAACACCTGTGTGTATCTACAGCAATGAGGGCCACAGAATGTCAGATATTCCATGCTCCATCATGCTCCCATGTCACACACAGCACCTGTATGTATCTACAGGAATGAGAGCCACAGAGTGTCAGATATCCCATGCTCCATCATGCACCTATGTCACACACAGCACCTGTATTTATCTACAGGAATGAGGGCCACAGAGTGTCAGATATCCCATGCTCCATCATACTCCTATGTCACACAGCACCTGTATGTATCTACAGGAATGAGGGCCACAGAGTGTCAGATATCCCATGCTCCATCATGCTCCGATGTCACACAGCACCTGTATGTATCTACAGGAATGAGGGCCACAGAGCGTCAGATATACCATGCTCCATCATGCTCCCATGTCACACACAGCACCTGTATGTATCTACAGGAATGAGGGCCACAGAATGTCAGATATCCCATGCTCCATCATGCTCCTATGTAACACACAGCACCTGAATGTATCTACAGGAATGAGAGCCACAGAGTGTCAGATATCCCATGCTCCATCATGCTGCTATGTCACACACACAGCACCTGTATGTATCTACAATAATGAGGGCTACAGAGCGTCAGATATCCCATGCTCCATCATACTCCTATGTCACACAGCACCTGTATGTATCTACAGGAATGAGGGCCACAGAGTGTCAGATATCCCATGCTCCATCATGCTCCGATGTCACACAGCACCTGTATGTATCTACAGGAATGAGGGCCACAGAATGTCAGATATCCCATGCTCCATCATGCTCCTATGTAACACACAGCACCTGTATGTATCTACAGGAATGAGAGCCACAGAGTGTCAGATATCCCATGCTCCATCATGCTCCTATGTCACACACACAGCACCTGTGTGTATCTACAGGAATGAGGGCCACAGAGCGTCAGATATACCATGCTCCATCATGCTCCCATGTCACACACAGCACCTGTGTGTATCTACAGGAATGAGGGCCACAGCATGTCAGATATCCCATGCTCCATCATGCTCCTATGTAACACACAGCACCTGTATGTATCTACAGGAATGAGAGCCACAGGGTGTCAGATATCCCATGCTCCATCATGCTCCTATGCCACACAAAGCACCTGTATGTATCTACAGGAATGAGGGCCACAAAACGTTAGATAGCCCATGCTCCATCATGCTCCTATGTCACGCACACAGCACCTGTATGTATCTACAGGAATGAGGGCCACAGAGTGTCAGATATCCCATGCTCCATCATGCTCCTATGTCACACAGCACCTGCATGTATCTACAGGAATGAGGGCCAAAGAGTGTCAGATATCCCATGCTCCATCATGTCCCTATGTCACACAGCACCTGTATGTATCTACAGGAATGAGGGCCACAGAGTGTCAGATATCCCATGCTCCATCATGCTCCGATGTCACACAGCACCTGTATGTATCTACAGGAATGAGGGCCACAGAGTGTCAGATATGCCATGCTCCATTATGTTCCTATGTCACACACAGCACCTGTATTTATCTACAGGAATGAGGGCCACAGAGTGTCAGATATGCCATGCTCCATCATGCTCCTATGTCACACACACAGCACCTGTATGTATCTACAGGAATGAGGGCCACAGAGTGTCAGATATGCCATGCTCCATCATGTTCCTATGTCACACACAGCACCTGGATGTATCTACAGGAATGGGGGCCACAGAGTGTCAGATATGCCATGCTCCATCATGTTCCTATGTCACACACAGCACCTGTATATATCTACAGGAATGAGGGCCACAGAGTGTCAGATATGCCATGCTCCATCATGCTCCTATGTCACACTGCACCCGCATGTATCTACAGGAATGAGGGCCACAGAGTGTCAGATATGCCATGCTCCATCATGCTCCTTTGACACACACAGCACCTGTATATATCTACAGGAATGGGGGCCACAGAGTGTCAGATACCCCATGCTCCATCATGTTCCTATATCACACAAAGCACCTGCATGTATCTACAGGAATGAGGGCCACAGAATGTCAGATATCCCGTGCTTCATCATGCTCCTATGTCACACAGCACCTGTATGTATCTACAGGAATGAGGGCCACAGAGCGTCAGATATCCCATGCTCCCTCATGCTCCTATGTCACAAAGCACCTGTATGTATCTACAGGAATGAGGGCCACAGAGCGTCAGATATCCCATGCTCCATCATGCTCCTATGTCACACAGCACCTGTATGTATCTATAGGAATGAGGGCCACAGAATGTCAGATATCCCATGCTCCATCATACTCCTATGTCACACAGCACCTGTATGTATCTACAGGAATGAGGGCCACAGAGTGTAATATAAGCCATGCTCCATCATGCTCCTATGTCACACACAGCACCTGTATGTATCTGCAGGAATGAGGGCCACAGAGTGTCAGATACCCCATGCTCCATCATGCTCCTATGTCACACACAGCACCTGTATGTATCTACAGGAATGGAGGACACAGAGTGTCAGATATGCCATGCTCCATCATGTTCCTATGTCACACACAGCACCTGTATGTATCTACAGGAATGAGGGCCACAGAATGTCAGATATCCCATGCTCCATCATGCTCCTATGTCACACAGCACCTGTATGTATCTACAGGAATGAGGGCCACAGAGCGTCAGATATCCCATGCTCCTATGTCACACAGCATCTGTATGTATCTACAGGAATGGGGGCCACAGAGTGTCAGAAATGCCATGCTCCATCATGTTCCTATGTCACACAGCACCTGCATGTATCTACAGGAATGAGGGCCACAGAGTGTCAGATATCCCATGCTCCATCATGCTCCTATGTCACACACAGCACCTGTATGTATCTACAGGAATGAGGGCCACAGAATGTCAGATAGCCCATGCTCCATCATGTTCCTATGTCACACAAAACACCTGTATGTATCTACAGGAATGAGGGCCACAGAGTGTCAGATATGCCACGCTCCTATGCGTAACACAGCACCTGTATGTATTTACAGGAATAAGGGCCACAGAGTCAGATACCCCATGCTCCATCATGCTCCTATGTCACACACAGCACCTGTATGTATCTACAGGAATAAGGGCCACAGAGCGTCAGATATGCCATGCTCCATTATGTTCCTATGTCACACTGCACCTGTATGTATCTACAGGAATGAGGGCCACAGAGTGTCAGGTATCCCATGCACCATCATGCTCCTATGCCACACACAGCACCTGTACGTATCTACAGCAATGGGGGCCACAGAGTGTCAGATACACCATGCTCCATCATGGTCCTATGCCACACACAGCACCTGTATGTATCTACAGGAATGAGGGCCACAGAGTATCAGATATCCCATGCTCCATCATGCTCCTATGTCACACAAAGCACCTATATGCATCTGCAGAAATGAGGGCCACAGAGTGTCAGATATGCCATGCTCCATCATGCTCCTATGTCACACAAAGCACCTATATGCATCTGCAGAAATGAGGGCCACAGAGCGTCAGATACATCATGCTCCATCATGCTCCTATGTCACACACAGCACCTGTATGTATCTACAGGAATGAAGGCCACAGAGTGTCAGATACCCCATGCTCCATCATGCTCCTATGCCACACACAGCACCTGTATGTATCTACAGGAATGAAGGCCACAGAGTATCAGATACCCCATGCTCCATCATGCTCCTATGTCACACACAGCACCTGTATGTATCTGCAGCAATGAGGGCCACAGAGCATCAGATACATCATGCTCCATCATGCTCCTATGTCACACACAGCACCTGTATGTATCTACAGGAATGAGGGCCACAGAGTGTCAGATACCCCATGCTCCATCATACTCCTATGTCACACAGTACCTGTATGTATCTGCAGAAATGAGGGACACAGAGCATCAGATACATCATGCTCCATCATGCTCCTATGTCACACACAGCACCTGTATGTATCTACAGGAATGAAGGCCACAGAGTATCAGATATCCCATGCTCCATCATACTCCTATGCGTAACACAGCACCTGTATGTATCTACAGGAATGAAGGCCACAGAGTATCAGATATCCCATGCTCCATCATGCTCCTATGTCACACAAAGCCCCTGTATGTATCTACAGGAATGAGGGCCACAGAGTGTCAGATATCCCATGCTCCATCATGCTCCGATGTCACACAGCACCTGTATGTATCTACAGGAATCAGGGCCACAGAGTGTCAGATATCCCATGCTCCATCATGCTCCTATGCCACACACAGCACCTGTATGTATCTACAGGAATGAGGGCCACAGAGTGTCAGATATCCCATGCTCCATCATGCTCCTATGTCACACACAGCACCTGTATGTATCTACAGGAATGGGGGCCACAGAGTGTCAGATATCCCATGCTCCATCATGCTCCTATGCCACACACAGCACCTGTATGTATCTACAGGAATGAGGGCCACAGAGTGTCAGATATCCCATGCTCCATCATGCTCCTATGCCACACACAGCACCTGTGTGTATCTACAAGAATGAGGGCCACACAGTGTCAGATATCCCATGCTCCATCATGTTCCTATGTCACACACAGCACCTGTATGTATCTACAGGAATGGGGGCCACAGAGTGTCAGATATCCCATGCTCCATCATGCCCCTATGTCACACACAGCACACCTGTACACATTCCTGTACTGCAGGAATAAGAGCCACAGTGTGCAACAAAGATGAGCTTAAATAGGGAACTTTCTCCATAAGACAGGCAGCTGTTCTCTGCAACCATCAGTGTATTTCAGGGATGTCTACAGGTCATCTGAGCATCAGTGAGTACTGATGATGATTCACCATAGAGAGTAAATTGTATAATAGACACCTGTAACATCCTCACAAGAGCCACAGCCTGGAGAATAGCTCAAACAGGATGTACAAGGTCAAAAACACTTCCTGGTATTAGTCCTTGGCTTTTATTTGGCCTATTCCCTTTGCTGCTAACTTGTGCTTCCAAAGTCAGGAAATCTTCAATACTGTAACCATATGGCCTTAATAATGACCTCTACCTGTAACAGGTAACATTACTACTGACTATTGTGCTAGTTTATTGCACCCCAATTCCAGCTTGGACAACAATTGGAAAAAAAAAAAAACACAGACCATCCTTCCAGGAACCCTGCATAATAGGACCTCGATCCAACCTTCATATTTCTCAGGGTCCATCAATAAAACACCACTGCAGAGCTCTATAAATACAGCATAGCCCTTAATAGGATTACTAGGTGAGCTATCCAGAACTGCTCCACGAAAGATAAACCACCAAATAAACTGCTTCAAAGGGTGCCTCGCCATTGTTTTATGGACATGACACTGCACCCTGGCAGGGGTTGATGGATGGACTTTATTATTTCATAATATGTACAATGTGTGCTTCACAATGCAATTACCAACACTGGACCTCTAATCACCCAGAAGTCTCCCTTCCAAGATGCTGCGTGTGAGCTCACGGTAACAAACGGCGAGAGACTGACATCACTAGGGGCATCTTACAAGATAGTAGAAATAGAGCACACACCTGCTATCCCTCTCATTTTGCAGGGGATTTTTAATCCCCCCTCCTCAGTTTTTATTGTTTATTGATCTAAGCATTTAGCAAGACAGACAGGCAGCTTCAGATATGGGCAGATAATAAGCATGGAAAGGGCATTACCACTGGAAGTTAAAAAAAAAACGTAATCTAGATGACAGCAGGTTGCTGGAGTTTAGCTGGAAGAAATATGTTATATATAAGGCACTGTCTGCCGACAGGGAGAGAGGATGCCAATGAATTTTAAGGACTTATTACGATAGCATCCACCTTTTTAAAAATGAATGAAAAGTTCACCTCTTTCCATGCAGCTTCCAACAATTTTATGCACAGTGTACAGTGTCAGCACTGACATGAGGTCCCAGTCTAATTCATACTTCCTGACTGTATACAAAATGGGGATTCAAAACAGAAGCCCATGAAGTATGTAATATAATGCTGGCAGGCTGTGGTTTGGAATAAGCCTTTACAAATATACTGTCATTTTTTTTTTTTTACTATGGCTATCTGTTGCAACAGTATAAAAAACAAAAACACACACGATGTATACAGATCCCTATACATAGAAAAATGACATTTTCTTTATCACGAATCCCAAAGAAAAAAAAAAAAAAACTCTCCAAAAAAGCCTCCTTGGTCATTCCTGTCCGGTTCCCATGCTGTGTTCTCACTTGAATCCTAGTGAAAGACTGTAATTGACATTGAAGATGGAAGTGACAGGATACACCAGCCATAAGGTATCAGGGTCTTTTTTTTTTAGGCATTCAGCTAAATATCATTCAAACAAAGAACTGTGCTGGTTCCTAACACATCCGTGGCTGGGGATTTTCACTAAAAATAGCTCCTTTCATGCACTGGTTTTGCACAAAGCATAAAAATCAGTTTGAAAAAGAGAGAGAGAGAGATTCCTAATTATTTAAATTCAAGACATTTCTCTCTCTATATGGGGTTTCTGGTATGCCTTTCACATAAATCCCAATCATTGCAAAAAGAGGGAAAAAAAAGCAATACAACCCATTTCCAAAATAAGATCTTCCAAGGACAGGCTTCTAGGGTGTTAAAAACATGTATTTCTAAATTCCCCTAAAATAAAAGCTGATTAACCTCTTTTTTTTTACTGCTATTCCAAGAGTCTGAATAATCCTCCCTTTGCCAAAAAGGGGAAGCCCAGTTTTTTGCAGTCAGCTAAGCCTGAGCAGTGCAATAGAAAACAATGCAAAAAAAAAAAAAAATGAAACTGCTTGGAAAATATGTCATGGTGTTAAGTCTATTGCTGTTTACTCATTTTATTTTCTTTAGAGAGCAGAGGCATCAGCAGAGCTCAGACAAGAGGGTGATATTCATGCTAAAGCTACATTTTACCAGTAAAATTGGGCCAAAAAACAAGAACGCTCCTTCTCTCCTATGTGCATACAGGCATGCTTTACCATGAAGACCTATGGAACAGCTAGGTCATCAGGTCGAGGATAAGAGATCCAAATGGAACATAATGTTTGCCAAACTAGCTCTGACATTAACCCATGCATAGCCAGTGCAGATATCAAGATTCCAGAATGCCAACATGCCCATCACTACTATAGTGTGTGTGTGCAATATATTCTATATATAATCTAGTAATCTAGGATGTGTACCCTGCATGCCACACTGGTCGATCTATGGATCTATGACAAGTGTTTAGAAACAGACACTGCATTATCTCATAGCACCCGATCTATGGCATGACATACAGCAGCGTTCCCCCCAAAAGAATATCCAAACTTGGGGAGGGGGTATCTCAGTGCTCAGCATCCCCCCCCCCCCCCCCCCCCCGCACAATTCCCACATCCTCCCTCACACACAGCAGACACAAGGACAGATCATTGCAAAGCCCCCAAGTGTGACAAGCAGCAAAGTATTTACCAGATCTTTTTGCAGCATTCGATCTCTGCAATGTGAGCGTTCATTCCTGGCTGCTGGGGAAGAATCCCTGCTCTGTCTCCGGCACAATCAGCAGCATCCCACACACTGCCCCTTTATTCTTCTTAAGGCAATAAGAATATCATCTGTACGCCGCGACTCCCTTTACCATCCAGACCCAGAGCAGAGCAAATCATATGCAATATGTACGTGTGAATCAGGGTTTATCCCTTGCAGTCAGTGCCATAATCCTAGCGATCCTGATTCTTCTCACTTGACGCAATGTTGACCTGGGATAGCGATGTCGGTTCCTGGTTCAGAGATTTCTCGGCGGCGCTCAGTGAAGCGGGGATTTGCTGCTTTATCTTTTGGATCCCGTTTGCTCCGCTTTCTAGCATTCCGAGACCAGGAGAGAGCCCTGTTTTCCTCTTACACAGGTTGGAACTTTAATGTGCTCGCTAGCTGCTCTAAAACTAAGGCACACTCGCCCCCGGTGGTAGCAGGTGGAAGTGCATCTGCTGATATAGCAGCACTGCACAAAGCAACACATGGATAGGAGATTTTTCTGTCTGGCCAACTCCACTAAAGAGGAACTGTAGTGAAAACAACAATGAAGAAAGTTTTTTTTTTTCTAACGACATCCATATATAGATTATTTAGTCAGTGTTTGCCCATTGTAAAATCTTTCCTCTTCCTGATATACATTCTGAAATGTATTACTGACCACATCTTTAGTCCTGGCGGGTGATCTGTGTGGAATGTTCGTTACTGAGAGTTCTATGCACAGAGAGAGATACTGCTTGTTTGGCAATTGGAAAAAGCCGTTATCTTCCACAGTCCTACGAGGTTCACAGACAGCAAGCTGTCAGGACCTTAGTCATGACAACACACTGTGGGAGGGTTTCACTGAAAAATTAGCCATACAGAGCCAAATGATGATCTATTTAAGAAAAGGTAAAGTTTTTTTGTGTAAAAGGGAGTATCTGCTATCAAATGGGATAACGTTTAATCCTTGTATAAAGTTCCTCTTAACCTCCCTGGCAATATAATTATTTCCAGATTTTAGTGTCTAAGAGCTTGTGCACACTAGGGGCGCTTTTGGAAATTTTTAAGCGCCTGCGATTTTTCAAAATCCCCCTGAAAGCACTTACACCATGCTATCCTATGCACTAGTTCAGATAGGGGAAATCTGTCCGCTTTCCGCTCAGAGAAGCGCTGCATGAACCATTTTTAGGGCGATTTTGCTACAATGGAAGGTATAGGAAAAATGCAAAATGCTCACAAAATTGCGTTCGCGTTTTTAAGAATACACACATTGTATTTATTCTTTTCCGGATCAAAGAGACCGACATCAGGAAGTGAAAAAACAAAATCGCTCTGCAAAAAAGCCTACAAAAACGCTTACCAAAAATGGCCAACGAACAGAAATAGCTGGGAAGAGAACAAAAATTAAGGGAATACTGTACGGGGGAGGGGGGGGGGGGGTGTTCGGGGAAAATGAGTTGAACTTACCCGTGTCTTCTAATGGTCCCCCGCAGACATCCTGTGCCCGCGCAGCCACTCACTGATGCTCCGGCCAGTCTCCGATTCACTTTTGGAATTTCAGATTTTAAAGTCTGAAAACCACTGCGCCTGCGTTGCTGTGTCTTCGCTCCTGCTGATGTCACCAGGTGCATACTACATACTACGCAGGCCCAGTATGGTCTGTACCATACTGGGCCTGCATAGTACGCTCCTGGTGACATCAGCGGGAGCGAGGACAAGGCAACGCAGGCGCAGTGGTTTTCAGACTTTAAAGTCTGAAATTCCAGAAGTGAACCGGAGGCGGGACCGGAGCATCGGTGAGTGGCTGCGCGGGCGCTGGATGTCTGCGGGGGACTATTAGAAGCCCCGGGTAAGTTCAACTCATTTTCACCCAAACCACCCCCCCCCCCCCCTTACAGTATTCCTTTAACACGTCTCAGTTAATTTCACAAGAACAAGCATTTTCTCTGCCTTACCCGTTTTTACAGACTTACGGTGCCTACACACACATAATTAATGTATCTGCAGGGATCTGGACGCACTCCCTCAAGTGACAGTTCAGGGCTGCCTGTTGTAAAGACATGTTTGTACAGATTCTGTAGTTAAGAAGGGGAAGGAAGGACTAAAGGTGGCCACATTCCATATAATAAAAGTATTACATTTTATGTCAGTTCGATAAAAACGATTGGTTGGCACAAAAAATCGAAAGAAGAATAATCACTGTCTACATTAAGGCCTTTTTCACAGTAGGACGTTGCGATTTGATGCAACGTTAAAGTTGCAACACAAATTACAACGCAACGCCCCAAAAAAGTCGCAACGCAACTTAATGCCTCCTCTACGAATCCAGGATGAGAACCAGGGCAAACAGGATCACGAACGATCCTCGCCACCCCGGCAGTCACTTCTTCAACCGCATGCGCTCAGGCCGCCGCTACAGATCTATTCCCGCCAAAACCTCCAGGCACAGGAACTCCTTCTACCCTCAAGCAGTGCTCCTTCTGAACTCCAGCTGAACTCGTGCACAGCACACAGCGAAGCCCCCTAGGACGTCTGTCACCGAGGCCAAAATAGCCTGTATAGTCTTATTTTTATGTTTGCTCATTGCATGTTTGCTGTTTTTGTTTTGTTTTTTGCACTACCATGGTCAATGACTTTCTCTTTGTAAATTTATACTCTCTTTATTTTCTCCCTGCACTATGCACTATAATACATGCCGATGTGTACCACAAACAATTCCGGGTGCGGCAACCACCGCACTTGGCGAAATAAATATGATTCTGATTCTGATTCTGATTCTGATCGTTGCATACAGTAGAGCATACAGGCAATGAAAAGTATGCTTCCAAGTCATTATTGAGCATGTGCAAACAGTCTAATGTAGCGAATAACGTGTATAACGCACAGCATGCAGTACTTTCACTTAACGTGCAGCGTAAGTCACCAACGCAACGTGTGCACTGTGAACAGGGCATTGATTTTTCATTGCAGTGAGTTATTCTGCATTAAATGTTGTTTTAATGTGCGACTTTAACGTCGCACTGTGAAAGAGGCCTAAGAGGTAACGCACTGCAGTAGTGCATCACAATAAACACAACATTTACCACACAACTTTGACGTCGCACTGTGAATGTCGCTTAGGATTAACATTGCCATGCGGTTACCTGCGTTATGTGTCTTTGTTAACGCAGGACAATAACACCCCACTGTGAATCTAGCCTCGTGGATTTTTCTAATCAATTTTTATGAAAGTTGAATGGTGTGTGGTAGATAGTCAATTACTTGACGTACAGACCCAGACTATTTTTTTTCTGAGTTTTTTAATTATTTTTTTCGATAATTGGGGAAAAATCAAACATATGTATGTGGTACATTGGTCAGACTTTTATAATGTAACAATCAGTTAGAAAAATGTATTTCAATTCTTGAATTGAAAAGAGATTTAAAAATGATATGGTGTGTGACCAAGAAATGGTGGATGGGCAGGGGCATTGCTAGGATCCTAAGCGATGAGTACATTTGAAATCGGCGCCGGTAGACTTGGGCACAGGATACAGCGGTATATGGCTGATCCTGCTTCTGCACAAGTCCGGGCCAATTTAATTACTATTCCCCCTCCAGCCCGCCATGGATAGTGGGGGAATGAAATAATTCGGCTTCCAGCGATTGCTGGAGGCCGAATTATTATGTTTTTAAGCAACCTCGGCTCCGTCTTCTGACGGAGCCGACGTTACTCACTGAGCGCTGCAATAGGAGTGATTCCTATTGAAGTCTATGGGGGCGCCGGCTGCGCCCAAATCTAGCAGCGCTGAAAAGCACTGCTCCTTAAGCGATCCAGGGCACTTTTGGGTATTCCATCCAGAAAATGGGTTTTGGCATAGCCAGGTACCAGGTGGGTGTGGTCATGGATGGAGCCAAATTTACATGAACTTGAAGGAATACTATCGATGTATGCATTTATTTTTAAATGCTGTATGTTGTAGCACACATTAGGACAAGTACTACCGGTAGGAGCAATTTGATTCCTCACACAGCTGTTCCTCTCAACTGTAAAATCCTCCGTCAGTTTTGGCGTCAGTGTTGGATACAAAATGTATCTAAATACTGGGCTCCCAGAGGGCTAGACCATGTCTCTGCACAGGGGAGTTGCTATCAGGTCTCAGGTCTCCTGCATGCTGTGGGTGACACAGTGAAATATATTTGTGAGCTGTGTGACAGAGTAACCAAGCAGCTCAGGGTGACCCAAACTACTATGAGCTGTGTGAGAAATGAATTTTTAAGCAGGGATAGTAAAAGAGAGAGACCTGGGTAAATAAATAAAGTGCCCCTAGCACTAGTGGTAATGTGTACACTAATATAGAGTATTAAAAAAGAGTTTTTTATATCGACAGTATTCCTCTAACAGCGGTCTAAGCAAGCCTGCCCAGCAAAATGTTGGATGAACCCCCCCCCCCCTCTCCATTATTACAAAAAAATGCACCACAACTCCCAGCATCCCCCCATAGCAGAAAAACAGCTCCCTGCATGCTCCCATAAAGGCATCACAAGGCCAGCATGGCACCACAGCACACAGTATGCCCACATAGAGGCACCACAGCACCCAGCATACCCATGGTTGATGCACCACAGCTCCCAGCATACCCGCTATTGAGGCTCAACACCTGACTCTGCCTGGGGGACATCCGGGGCACCCCAGAATAGATCCGGGGCACATGCCACTGTCTTTTGGGGCTAGCAATGCCCCTGTGGACAGATGAGGGTAGGATTAAGGGTACAATGCTATCTGGTTTCACTCAGGTGTTATTGTTGCTAAAGATCTGGCATGTCGATCTATAGGTGGCCTTGGGGGACACTTATACACACACTATTCCTGAACAGCCACCTCGGACGAGCGCCATCTAACATGAGTAGCTACCTTAGGGCAAATACAAGTGTTTATTCAATTCATCATGTGCAGAGAGCACTTTCTCATTTTCTCACCCTATCTGTCCCAGTTTATCAGTACATTCATAGTGCACACATTGCGTTAGTGTGTAACGTGTAGCATTATTAGAAAGTGCTGCATGCTGTGCGTTTAGCAATGAATCTGCTGTGTTGCACATGCTCAGTAATGTTTTTATTTCTTTTTTGAAAATGTTCCGCATGCGCCGTTTTCGTTCCCTAGTAAATACATTTTGTATTGTGCGACTTTAACGTTGCACTGTGAAAGTGTATATGCATTGCGTTAGGGCAGCGTTGTGCGACCTAAACGTTGCATCAAACGTAACGTACTACTGTGAAAGTAGCCTAAGGAGGGAGATGTATGCAGACCGTTAGACAAACAAAAAAGCTCCTGTCCAGAAGTGCTAGTAAAATTTGTTGTGCAAATTCTTTCATGTAATCCATTACCGCGCAGAACAGTTAAGTATTGGCAGGGGGCAAAAACCTATGTGCCCCTGTGAATACAAAGCTAATCAACTGCCCCACCTCAAACCTCACCCTACCCACACATCTCCTCTATCATGTGCTGAGAGAATAACTCTTTCTGGCCAGCACTAAAACTGCAATTCAGCAAAGTCTCCCATGGACCTCTATGTTCTTACTAAATGTAAGATTCCAATAGCACACTTTCATATTTATACAATATAAGTGCTGGGTCCAACATTTTTGGAATTGGCTCTGAAAAGATGAACCTTTCCTGTAATGTAAGTTTTGTAGTGGCAGAATCTCAAGACTATTCAGAAGTTATATTTTTAAAAAAATACTGAAAAAAAGGAGTATGTTTTTATAAAGTATTGTATTATGTATTTTGTAAATTACTAGTCACATACAGTGTGAGTCTTAGGGTAAGTACACTGTTGAATGTGCTTAAAGCAATACGTTTTGACCTTTGGAATACATTCAATATACACAAATTATTAATGCAAACACATGCTTTCTGAAAACATACATGGTTATGAGCTACAGTAAGTGGTCCTGTTATAGTATATATTATAAAACAACCACTTCAAATTCTCTGTAATAAGATACATGTTTCATTTAGTGGGTAAGTAGGATTATATAAAGACTTAAGATTATGAAAAACATAATTTAATACAGAAAATATTTAAATGGAACGCAAGCTGAGAGACATATGGAGGCCAACATATTTAGTTCCTTTTATGTGATGCACATTGCCTGGCTGTCCTACTGATCATCTGCCCCTAATACTTTTAGCCATAGACCCTGAACAAGCATGCGGATCAGATGTTTCTGACAAAACTGTGACAAGATTAGCTGCATGCTTGTTTCTGGTGTGTGATGCAGACACTACCGACCAGAAAGATCAGCAGGACTGCCCAGCAACTGGTATTTGTTTAAAAACATTTCTCTAAAGCTAATTCTCCTAAGGCTCATTTCTCAAACCCTCATTTCCTATCTAATGATGGGTGGCTAATTTTACTCTATCAAAAAGTCTGAAAAAATGTTTTTTTTCACAAAAAGTGTATGGTAAAGTTCTTTGAAGTCAACGGACATGAGAAAACATACTTTTTTTTTAAAGGGACACTGAAGTGAGAGGCATATGGAGGCTGCCATACTTATTTCCTTTTAAACAGTGCCAGTTGCCTGGCAGTCCTGCTGGTCTATTTGGGTGCAGTGGTGTCTGAATTACACCAGAAACAAGCATGCAGCTAGTCTTGTCAGATCTGACAATAATGTCAGAAACGCCTGATCTGCTGCTTGCTTGTTCAGGGTCTATGGCTAAATGTATTAGAGGCAGAGGATCGGTAGGACAGCCAGACAACTGGCATTGTTTAAAAGGAAATAAATATGGCAGCCTCCATATCCCTTGCTTTAGGTTTCCTTTAAATCCTTAAAGTGCATCCGAGATGAAAAACTAACTATAACAAGTAACTTGTCTATATATCTTATCTAAAGTTTAGATAGTTTACACAGCAAATCTAGCTGCAAACAGCTTAAATAGAATATGATTATTTCTTTCTGTGATACAATGACAGCAGCTTATCTGTATCTTGAGCAAAAAAACAAATCCCCCCTCCTCCTCCCTCCTCCCCTCTGCCTCTGAAATCTCTGGCTAGTAATACCTCCCCTGCCTCCTTCCCAGACTGAGCTCCCATGAGCCCTTGCTACTGTCTGAAAGTGCCTTGGCTCTCTGAAAACCTGTAGGCGTGGGTTATTTAGTTTATAGGGAATTAGAGTATTAAAACAAAAACAAAAAAGTATTTGGCTTGAGGAATGCCCTATAAATAATAGGAAAGGAACACAATTATGCAATGAGTAAAAGTTCATCTCGGATCCACTTTAACCGCATTTCTTGAGCAATATATATTAAGCAAGCTACAGTATAATCTTTCTACAAGTAGCAACCTCAGTTGTTGATGCCTTTCAAAGTAACTAAGGAAAACATCCAAACCCACTTACGAATGCAAGCACAGAATTTGCGATAACTATCGGAACTTCCTGTAGTAAGATACTCAAACTTCTTGCTGTGAAGAACCAGGGTATAAAAACTATTCAAGGTAAAGAAGACCTTTCTTCCTTTTTGTACCTGTTCAAACTGTGTCCCATACTCCAGATGTTTCATCACAAGTTATTTATCTATGCCATCTATGTTTTTGCTAGCTGCTGCTGGTATTTGGCATTGACTATGGTTGCATAACTTATTGTTGTCTGATGTTTAAGTCTGATGTTCTGAACTGTATCCCGCTTTATATGGTGTCATGCTATTGACACAGTCAAGATGCATGAACTTACATTTATTGAAATTACATTTCATCTGCCATATTCCTGCCCCGGTAGTCATGTTGTCAAGATCCCTCTTTAGTCCATCGCTTTCCCGTTAAGTGTTGCTAATTCTACATAATATGTATTATCTGTAAAGATGCAAACATTACATTGTATTCCATCCATTAGGCCAATAATTCATAAAGTGAAGAGAACTGGTTAAAGTGAATGATTTAATAATGAACTTCAAGCGTGCTGATTCCTGCAGAGAAAGTACCTGCTCTAGTGGCTCCCACTTATGTAAAAGCAGGACACAGCAGGCATAGATGAATTGGCAGGGTGAAAGCCTCAAAGTGAATAGCGAGAAGTTATTCTTTATCTTCTGAGCCATGCAATTCTTTTTGGAATGCAAACTCTCCACTGGCATACAGCTAATAGAAAACAGGTAGAAAAGGCGACAAAAACTCACAGGGCTTGTAATGTCATAGTATTGGGGTGTCACCAGCCACAATACCCTCCTACAGTCATACCTGCCACAATAATCAATGAAGGAAATGTAGCTGTTGCTGGAAGAAACATGCTATTTCAGTTATAACTGTCTGTTTTTGTTTATTAATTTAACAGCAACAAAGACACACACACATTCCCAATAAGTCTTACTAAGCACTTCAGGCTGCTATTTCTGCCTCTCACATCTTTCCTAACTGTGCCTAAGCTTCTTCTATATTGCATGCACGCCCTGGGTGCAACATTTGTGCACACATGCCATGGTGTAATTTCCTACATGTGACAAGAGAAAACAACCTGGTATGCCAAGCTGTTACAATACATCTACTAAACTGTATAGTGTACCTGAGGACACATTTGACATGATGTGATAAAAATAGGTACATGCAGCACTATCCCTACCAAGAAATTGCCTCAAGTCCTTTTATGCTTTCCAATACAACTGGTGTTAAACAACGACCTGTTATTTATGCAAACGAGCTTATTGAACAGCTTGTTGATTTCAGTCCATTTCCTGAAAAGTAAATATAAGCCAAAAGTGTGAGAAAGGAGTGGGAGAAGCCTTCTGATAAATTTTTAGTGCTGAAAAGCTCAAAAAACAACAAAAAAACAACAGATCAGTCTGTTGCTTAAATTGAAGTATTAAACTGAAGTCCATAAACTGAACATAAAAATAGGAGACTTAACTTTCTGTTATATTACCTTTTGTAAAATACATACAATTAATTATCTCCTAAGTTTATTTTCACTTCAAGTTTGCTTTAACTCACTATGCGATTTATTTCTAAATAACAGTGTTATTTTCATATTGTACATCCGCATCACTGAGCTCCATAGAGTACACAGAGCTTAAAGGGAACCTGAAGTGAGTAAAAGTATTTAAAACAAACACATGACGTAGCTGCAAATGAATATTACATAATAACCTCACTGTCAGTTCCTCTCAGTAGCTCACCATTTTCTTCTTACAGTGATCCCTTCCAGTTCTAACAATATTTTGCCAGAACTGAAATATACCAGTTGCTGTCAGTTACAACTGAATGTGCAAGGTAATGTCCATGTTTCCCTATGGCTCAAGTGGGTGATATTACAGTTCAACAGTGTGCTGACCAGAAAGCTGTTATGGGGTAATGGCCATTTTTAAAATGGAGAACTGAGAATTCAATTGACCACAGTGGATAAATGGGACACAGGAGAGGAGTAGGAGATTGAGGAGTAGACTACACAGGAGGTAAGTATGACCTGTGTATGGTTATTTTGACTTTTTTTGTCTTCAGTTCAGGTTCTCTTTAAAGTGATTAAATGGACCTACATGCTCAATTTTTATCTTTTTGTTTTTATACTTAATGCGTTTTAGGAGTTTGAATACCTTTAGTAACTGTCATTTCATTGAGTTTACTTTGTCAGCTTAGTTTTGTTTGCAATTCTTTTGTTGTATGTTAATTTTTTTATTTTTTGTAATTCTCAAAACAACTTATCTTAAAGAATCAAATAGAAACTAAAAAGCCAGTTAAATGGTAATACAAACACTTATGTTAGGCCTAGTGCACACCAGAGCGGTTCTGCTGCGGTTTGCAATCCACTTGTGGCTGCGGATACGCTTGGTCAATGTATCTCAATGGGCTGGTGCACACCAGAGTGGGAGCGTTTTGCAGAAACACATACTCCCGGGCTGCTGCAGATTTTGGATTGCGGATGCGTTTCTGCCTCAATGTTAAGTATAGGAAAAACGCAAACCGCTCTGAAAAACGGCACTTCAGAGCGGTTTGCCAGGCGTTTTTTGTTACAGTAGCTGTTCGTTAACAGCTTTACTGTAACAATACATGAAAATTACTACACCAAAAACGCTTCACAAAACCGCAAAATGCTAGCTGAAACGCTGCAGAAAAAGAAGAAAAAGCGTTTCAAAATCTGCTAGCATTTTGCGGATCTGCTAGCGGTTTTTGGTGTGCACCAGGCCTTAGAGAGGATTTTTCATACAGAGAGTTTCTGCTCCAGAGGGAAAATGCTGTGATACTCTATAGCTATATACTACCTCAGAAGAGAAATATGGTGGGTGCTATGTTTAATTCTCTGCTAGGGTCTGCTCTCTTTTACAATTTCTGAACCGTTAACTCAGAACAAGAATGCACAACAGGAGTTCTGTATGCACTTTGATTTTGCAGTGTGCAGGTTTGCTGAAAATGTGTGATAGTACTGAAAATACTGAAGTCAGAAGTTCACAATGGAAGGCAGGCATTTGGCATTTTAAAATGTTAATAAAAATAGCAGTCTTCTGTTTCCTCATTTCAAGTTTCTTTTGAGAAACCTATTGTTTTTCCCCACTTAAAGGACTCTGAAAGGGAGAGGCATAGGGAGGCTGCCAAATTTATTTTCTTTTTAACAATGCCACTTGCTTGCATGTCCTGCTGATCCTCTGCCTCCAATACTTTTTGCCACAGACCCTGAACAAGTATGCAGATCAAATGTTTCTGACTGATGTTTGGATTGTGTGTGGTGCACACAATTCTGATGCATGCAACATCAGTAGGCTGACAGGCAACTGGTATTAGGCAAAAGGAAATAAATATGACAGCCACCATATCTCTCTCACTTCAAGCGTCCTGTAATTCAGCATATGTATTCCTCTTAGAAAAAAAATATCTTCTTTCTTCTACAGCAGCATTTCGAACCTTTTGTTAGAGATGCATACAATTTTTTTCAGGCCTGCACCCACAAACCACCTACCCTAATTAAGATCCTAGGGGCCTGGTGGATGCTAGCCCCAACCAAATCTTACTAAAAAATTCCAAGTGGCCATAAGCAGTGGGCAAAAACTCCTATCTTGCTTAGGGCCTGTCTTCATCCTTATCCATTTCTGAACTAACTAAACCTACCAGGTCTTGCTTCAGTGGCGTAGCTACAAACCTCGGGGCCCCGATGTGGAATTTGAACCCGGGCCCTCCACACCAATGCCGAACTTGGACCCGGGCCCCCCACCCTACGTTAAATAGCTAGGTATAGGCGCCTCCAGTATAGGTATAGGTGACCTCAGTATTGGTAGGCAGGAATAGGGGGCCCCAGTTTTGGTAGCCAGGTATAGGTGCTCCAGTATAGGTAACCCAGGAATAGGTGCCTCAGTATAGATAGCCAGGAATAGGTGCCCCAGTATAATTAGCTAGTAATACATGCCTCAGTATAGATAGCCAGGAATACATGCCTCAGTATAGATAGCCAGGAATATGTGCCTCAGTATAGATAGCCAGGTATAGGTGCTCCAGTATAGGTAGCCCAGGAATAGGTGCTCCAGTATAGGTAACCCAGGAATAGGTGCCCCAGTATAGATAGCCAGTGATAGGTGCCTCAGTATAGATAGCCAGGAATACGTGCCTCAGTATAGATAGCTAGTAATACATGCCTCAGTATAGATAGCCAGGAATACATGCCTCAGTATAGATAGCCAAGAATAGGTGCCTCAGTATAGATAGCCAGGAATAGGTGCCTCAGTATAGATAGCCAGGAATAGGTGCCTCAGTATAGATAGCCAGGAATAGGTGCCTCAGTATAGATAGCCAGGAATAGGTGCCTCAGTATAGATAGCCAGGAATAGGTGCCTCAGTATAGATAGCCAGGAATAGGCTACCGACTCCAGGTACCTAAAAATTGCTCCGACTCCTCTGGAAACAGTCAGTGACTAAGTACTTTGTAAAGTAACACAGCAATGTCAGTGCTATAAAGTATATAATATGGTAGCACATCAGGTAATGACAATGTTAGGAATTAAACTGTTAGCTTCTCAGAGATACAAAGGCTGACATAATTGTGTACTCTGTAAAGCACAGGGGGAGAAAGCAATGCTATATACAGTAAATTAAGAGAGAGAGAGAGAGAGAGAGAGTGGAGAGTGAGATGGGTAAATAGATAGTGAGGCTGCAGAAAACATAATAAAGGACAAGGAAAGAGAGGGGGAACATATAGGAAAGTAGGAGAGTGCGAGAAAGGGGGAGATTAAGATAGAAAAGGGGGAGACATACTGGGGGGATATGGAGCAAAATTTATCTGAGAAAACCTGCCACCAACACCCTGCACTGTGGAGGAGAGCACATGCAGAGCCTGACAGAGTAGACCACCTGTTGATAGGGGGAGAGAGGGGAGCCAGAAGACCAGGAACTGTGCAGCCGGAAACTTATCTTTTTATCTTTATCGTCCAAACCTCACACAGTTCCTGTCTCTGCTCCCGCAATGACAGGCATCAGCCATCAGCATGTCATAATAATGTGCATCACTGAGCTCAGCAACACTGGACAGCCTGCACTATTAAATTAATCATTTTGATCAGCATATACACTGATTAGAATGATTAATTAATAATGCAATGCAGTCATGTGTTACAGGAGTCAGTGTATACATATGACAGCCTGTGATAGCCTGTGTGGTGCCAGGAGAGTGAAGTACTGTGCAGCGGGCTGTGCAGCACTTACTTGTCCACATCTGTGTGCTCATTTTCTGAGATTCTCTGATAGCCGGAGGCTGGAGCAGGAAGGAGGAGAGCAGAAGTGAAGGACTGCAGACAGGGCTGCAAGCTCTGTGGCCGCACTTGTTGCCTGCTGGAAACAGAGAGCCGAGCAGCTCTGCCTTGTTTCCTGTGCACGGCAGTCTGAATATGTGGAGTTGCGAGGGCGGCAGCGGGGATCACCCGTTGATGTTGCAAGGTGATTGTCCTGTTGGGAAATCTGGCTCTGACGTGGTGAGGTTGAGCGGGCCCCCCAGGCCTGGTTGCACAGGCGACTGCTGCGACCGTGGCCCCTACACCCCTGTTTTGCTTGTTGGCTTGACTTGGAACTATAAATATATACCAGAGAGATTCATTCATTCACGCTTTCTTTTCCTTTAATAAGTCACCACAACTCTTATAGATGTAGAAGACTAACCGAGTAACACATACAGAGTAGAAAGTGAGATTTGACAGCCCAAAAATTAGCAGAAATGGAAGAGTAGGAAACTTTATCACATTAGTATTGTTCTCTGGGTTTTACTTAAAGAGAATTCCAGAATCCCAACATTTCTTGTCACTTTGACATCCAAGGTAGAGAGCAGCAGCAATAAAAACCTAAGAATCTACCTCTAAGCATTGCAAGAATGCTCTGCAATGCAAACATTGTACTCTTTCAGAGCTTTACAGTGCTCTGTCTATGCAGGAAAGGAGGAGAACCATCCACAAGAAACTAGAAAACTATAAATACACGAAGCAGGTATTACAATGGACTCAGCCTTAGGAGTACATCTAAAAAGGATGCCGTGGTAATTTGGGTGCTGGAGACAGCTGCTAGTGGAATATCCATAAAATTAACAATATTCTACTATTGGGCAGTGGTGACTACAATAGTAAAATACCAAAGCCTAAGATTAATCCCCCCCATTTCTGCAGATATCCGTGTCACCTTCACTGGTAAATACTCCCTCACCTCCACTACTTATCGGGTGCCAGCCACCTATTCCCAGCACCGCGGTATCCAGAATTAACATTGTGGCCTATGCAGTGCCAATTTTACCATAGCGCTACCGGCATTTAAATTATCTGCTTTGAACCTTAGGGCCTGTCTCCACTGCGCTGCTGAATTCAGCAACGCGAGTCTAGTACAATCCACAAGGACATCAGAAAATGCACAGACAGCGCTTCTTGATGTCTCCACTCATGTGCTGTGCAGCAATGTGCTCCGGTAATGCACTTCTACATGCATTTCAGTGGGCTGAGCAGTGTGATCCCATTCAATGTAACTGCTCCACCCAGCAACATAGGTGCCATGTGTTTCTGTAAAACATGTGACCACCTGCATTGCTAGCCAGTGTGCAAGTGTGGACAGTGCACAAGTGTGGGTAATTAGCTCATCCCATGAGGCAGAAACTGGAATTAGCAAACCAGAGCTGATCTAGTTGCTATTGAACTGTTTAAGGACACCGGAAGTGAGAGGGATATGGTTACATAGTTACATAGTTATTTGGGTTGAAAAAAGACATACGTCCATCGAGTCCAACCAGTACAAAGTAAAACACCAGCCTGCTCCCTCACATATCCCTGTTGATCCAGAGGAAGGCAAAAAAAACCCTTACAAGGCATGGTCCAATTAGCCTCAAAAGGGAAAAAATTCCTTCCCGACTCCAGATGGCAATCAGATAAAATCCCTGGATCAATATCATTGGGCATGACCTAGTAATTATAGACATGGATGTCTTTCAACGCAAGTATCTGGTGTCAGTTGCCTGGCAGTCAAGCTGATCTCTTTGGCATCAGTAGTGTCTGAATTACCCACCTGAAACGGGCATGTGGCTAATCCAGTCAGACACCCCTAATCTGCATGCTTGTTTAGGGTCTATGCCTATGAGTATTAGAAACAGAGGCTCAGCAGGCTAGCCAGGCAATCTTTAATTTTTAAAAGGAAATAAACATGTCAGCATTCATATCCCTCGTACCTCAGTTTCTACTTTAGTAGTTTATGGAGAAGCGAAAGAGACTTGTTATTTTTTTTCCAGTTATAACTTTTTTTTAGAAAAACAGGGTTGACATTCTTCCTCTGGTTGCAGCTCCCTACATTGTTTCTCTGTGGGCCCTGCAGGAGCAGCCCATGCTGGTACTTCAAACTTGGGCAGACTGCAGCTAGGAGGCAGAGAGATGGTAATGTCCATCCACGCCCTACCTCACTCTTGTCCCAATTGTACTGCACTTCATTGCCTTTAGGCCTCTTTCACACAGGAAGCTGAAGAACGTGAATCCCTCACCTGTCAGCTTCTCCTGTGCACCGGCCACGCGCTTGCTAGCATTGAGTTACATCTTAGAGTGGCCACAATATGCAATATGGTGCAACTTTTTTGTTGCTGTGTAATCACACTGCATGTCAAGCACTGACAAGCACGAGTTTACACAAAGACTGCAATTTGGCTGCATTAAAGAGACTCTGTAACATCAGAAACATCCCCTGGGGGGTACTCACCTCGGGTGGGGGAAGCCTCCGGATCCTAATGAGGCTTCCCACGCCGTCCTCTGTCCCACGGGGGTCTCGCTGCAGCCCTCCGAACAGCCAGCGACAGACCCGACTGTAAATTCAATATTTACCTTTGCTGGCTCCAGCGGGGGCGCTGTGGCTGCTCTCGGCTCCGAAGTAGACGGAAATACCCGATCTCAGTCGGGTCCGCTCTACTGCGCAGGCGCCAGAAACTTGCGCCTGTGCAGTAGAGCAGACCCGACGGAGATCGGGTATTTCCGCCTACTTCGGAGCCAACAGCCATCAGAGCGCCTGTGCAGGAGTCGGGAAGGTAAATAATGACGTCACCGCTGTACGGAGGGCTGCAGCGAGACCCCTGAGGGACGGAGGATGCCATGGGAAGCCTCATTAGGATCCGGAGGCTTCCCACACCCGAGGTGAGTACCCCCCAGGGGACGTTTTGACGTTACAGTTCCTCTTTAAAAGACAACTGTAGTGAGAGGTATATGGAGGCTGCCATATTTATTTCCTTTTAAACAATACTAGTTGCCTGGCAGCCCTGCTGATATAGTTGGCTGCAGAAGTGTCTGAACAACACCAGAAACAAGCATGCAGCTAATCTTGTCAGATTCTGAAAATAATATCAGAAACACTTAAACACTACTCTGCAAATGCTTGTTCAAGGTCTATGGCTAAAAGTATTAGAGGCAGAGGGTCAGCAAGATAGCCAGGCAACTGGTATTATTAAAATAAATAATTATGCAAGCCTCCATATCTCTCTCCCTTCAGTTGTCCTTAAACTTGAAGCTGGTAGGTGTTTGGTAGCCAGCTAATAGGAGGCTAAACAACCCAACAAGAGTGTAGTTCAGCTTCCTGTGCCAAAGATGCATCAGGTCACATGGGCTGTTCCGCTATAGCTACACTATTGCTGAAAACCCGCCAGATTCCATTTTCAGAGCAAAAGAGTTTCCTAAAACCCATTTTAGACAGAAATAAAAATGCTTGACAACTTTAGAGAAATCAAAGAAGGTATGAACTCATAAATCCAAAGGTTATTACAAGATCCTTGCTGGCTGCTTCCAACATCGCTCATCCCTTCAGCAAACTTTATCTAAGTTAGCTGTTCATCATCAGCTGTTATGACTCTCACAAGAAAGGGTGCAGAAGTATCGGATGGCACCACCCGCAGAGCTGCTAAACAGAACCTCGCTGTGACAAAGAGAATGCCTAGGAGCGCAGAAAACAACAAGAAATCCTTAGCAAGATATTTTGGTCTTTTTTCCCATCCCTGCTTACACAAAAATAGTCTATTTGTGACATGTAAGAATGCAGAAATACAGAGGCACTTGCTCTACAAATACCAACCTGTATTACATATGGTTAAACTGAAATGTAAAGAACTGCATTCTACATGCAAATGATAAATCGTGATGACCTCCAAAACTCCATTAGCCACTGTTTACAGTCTTGTAAAGTGCACTTCTGTTCATTGCTGAATGGCAAACCATGTCATAACACAATGCTCAATCTGTGTTTTCTAGCTGTCATCCATTTTTCACAAATGCTACAGCAAAGCTGCAAGTCTAATTCCATTTTCTAGAGTGTGTGGGGATTATCTGAAACATGCCTGTATTATCATGGGAACTATATCCATCTGTAAGGGGTGCCTACATACAGTAATAACCACATGAAGCCCAGGAAGAGCCGGAAAAGCTAGTGAGATGAGAAGATGCTCTAAATTCTATTCTCTGCTCTCTTTAGCAAACCTCCTCTTGTTCACCACAGCCTGCCTACTGCTATCACAAACTCATAGTACCCCACCACTAGTTTTGAGGGAGCTCAAATAAAAAAAGCTAAAAACACAAGGTAATACAGCCACCGGCGATAGTTGTGCACGAATGGCATGTCCCCCCGATTTGCAACAACTCAGAGGGGAGAATAGAATTTAGCATGGCCCAGAGTTTAAGGGGGAGCAGTGTGGGACATCTTTCAGCTTCACCCAGTGCCCAAATTTGCCCGCAGCCATTTTAAATGTATGTGGGTCTATGGCTAAAGTATCTGAGGTGGACAATCAGCATGACAGCCAGACAACCTGCATGGTTTAATAAGGAAATACATGCCAGCCTTCATATCCCTCCTAGTTCATGGGTACTTTAAATGTCTACCCTATGCTCATTGACAAAACATTCGCTCATTCATTGACAAGTCATTTGACACATCATTCACAAATTCCATCTTCAACGTTTTTCAGAAGCTTAAACTCAAAACTCAAATAACTCCATTGGGTTACCTACTACTCCCTTACGTTTCCTACAAAATACAGATTACAAGCAATGGACTGATCCTGTGGTGTAGCTAGAGATCAAGCGGCCCCATCGCAAAACTCATGGGGCTTTCAGATGTAGGTCTTAAGCAATGTCACCTGCCCCTTCCTGTCGATATGAGTTAATTGGGCAATTTACATTTTCATGCAGTCAACACCGCACATAGCTCATGGGCACTGAGACAAAGTCAGAGGGTGGAGAAACACAAGAAAGTTAATGGTGAATACATTAAGTACCATCCAGGCCCTCTGTGCTCCAGGGCCCCATAGCAGCTTTTATGGCTACTATGGCTATTGCTATGCCCATAGACTGTTAAAAACTTTTCCTTTTTCCTTCATGTTTATGTATCAGCCCTTTTGTTATGTAAAATATTCCTAGGAACATTATGCTGGGAATACACGTTTCGTTTTTGCCTTCGTTTTAGCCTTCGTTTCGATTGTGCCTTTTGTCCTTTTCGTTCCCGAAATAATCGAACGTATGGTTAATATCACCACCCACGGTTTCGTTTTGTTTTTCGATTCTGATGGTTTCGTTTTTCCAATAATCGAAGGCTGCAAAGAAACGAAACGAAAATCCCTTTTTACAGGGACGGACTAACATAAACGAACATATAATCGATCTGAACAGCCATCAAGCCTACCAATGACTCGATTAGATGGATAAAGAGAGATAATATCAAACATGTTCGATCACTAGTCGTTCGTTTTTGGGGTCTATTAATCGAAACTATAATGAGATTATGACTATTTTCACATACGTTTTCAACACTCGATTCGTTTACTGAACGAATCGAAGGCTAAAACGAAGGCAAAAACGAAACGTGTATTCCCAGCATTAGGTTTAACCTCTAGCATTGCCCCATAAAAACAAATGAATGGCCTGTACAGAACATTTTGTGAGAAGCTGTTCAATCGTAACATGTATGGATATTCCCAAGGTTATAGAAATATCTATTTTCCCTGCAGCCATACAAGTGAAATAGTCCACTTTTTGAAGAAAAAATAATGCCCTTTTCCCGTTACAAAATTGTAGTCAAGGCATCTATATGTCGCTTTAGCAAGGAGACCGATTTATAATGATTTCCACTAATCAAAGCACATATAGCGGTGACCATTGACATCATAGAACCAATGAAGAGCTAATACAACTGTTAGGGCTCGTTTCCACTGAATCGCCTGGATTCCACCGCGGACGAAATCGCATGCGGATGCGTTTCCGCATGCTGTTTTCCCCGCGGTTTCGCATGCGATTTCGCATGGCTAAGAAGCAGGCAAATTTAACCATGTCACTGCCTGTGTAAATTTCCATAACATTACATGCGAAATCGCACGCGAAATTGTGGGGCAAACCGCATGACAAAGCCGCATGCGATTTCCCTATTAAAAGCATTGTGGGTGATTCGCCCACATTCCAGTCGCACGCGAAATCTGAAGGCTCTGCCGTGCAGATTTCCCCCGCACACCAAAACGCACCCGCACAACGCACAAGTGGAAACAATCCCATCCACTTGTATTGCCTATGCGAATCCGCATGCGGTGCCCGCATGCAGATTCGCTATAGTGGAAACGAGCCCTCAAAGGATGGTCTCTGGTGGTGGGCTCAGCCTCTACATTCCCCATTGCCCTACCACTGTGTGCAGCATTTTCAAAGAACAATTGTAAGATGTAATAAAAAGAACGACATAGAATTGTGCCACTGCATTTCATCCTAGCCATACTAAAAACTATCCCGAGCATATACAAGGGCTAGACCACCAGGTATGCTATATTAGGAAGGGATGGAGGGGGGGGGGGAGCACTAGAGCACCAGAGATGCTATATTGTGGAGGGAGGGTGGAAGCAGTAAACCACCAGGAAAGCCAGGCAGGGGGGCCTCTAGACTACAGGGAACAATTTAGGGCAAAAATGGAGGACTCTAGACACCAGGAGACTGTATAGGGGAGGGAGGAGGGCCCATTGACACCCACTAGGCCCCAGGCACCTTCCTAGGTGCCTTGTGGAGGATCCTGCTCTGCTGCACAGCCTTATTTTTGGAACAGAGTTGCACTTTAAGGTTATTGCAAAGACTGGAGGCAAGGCTTTAGGGCTTGTTCACACTACAAGATCTTTTCTAAGCACTTTGTGATTTAAAAGCTCTTACTAATGTAGTCCTATGTGTGTGTTCTCACTGGAGCGATGTGATTTTGTGTAAGTCCCCCATAGCATTGTATTAGGAAGAGCTTTTTAAAATCACTAGAGCTTAAAAAGCTCTTGTAGTGTGAACAAGCCCTTGGGGAAGAGGAAAACAGGTTTAATTTGCAGATGTGGAAAGGTTTTTTGTTTTTTTTTTATAATGAGGGATGTTAAACCGAGATGCAGTCTGCTACAAGAATTGGTTCTGGAGACTATAGTAATTAGTAGCAAGAAATGAATTAGAATGCTTTCCTAAAAAAGCAAAATCGGCAGGGCTAATTCACCTTCTAATATAAACTGATTCACACTTTTTTTTTCTGCCTTCATTTTAATCAGGTGAGGGACTGGGGGTCCCATCAGCGCAATGTTCAAATTAGTTTACTTCGATGGGCAGTTATTTTCAGTCCTGCTACAGTATGTAAATATGTGGTTGATGCATGGACCAGGATTTTACATACAGATTACTGCAACATATTTCATTGTCAATTGAATCGCCTTTAAAGCATGCTGCATTGTTCTTTAATACAGCAGTGCATGAGGATTCACATGTATAATGCCACAAACACTAACGTTACATTGCAAGTCCAAAATTAGCATGCAAGTGGGACATACTTGTACATTAGCGTATGCATAATTGCATGTAACGTTGGTACCATAAAAGCATACGTCTGTAAGTAATAAACACATAAAATGATGCACGGATTAGCATCCAATAAAATGTGTGATCATCGTTCCATGCATCATTTAGTTTTGCAAAGTGTTGCATAGTAAGTACATGGTTAGTTCAATATGAATCATCAATGCAAAATACCACTCTATACCCACTCCACTGGTGTAGGACAACCATGTTCCATCAAACAAGTTCCAGTCAGTGGTCAGTAAGCCAGCACCTATTCACTGTAGTGTGGTCTATTGAGTGTGCCCATGATGGCTACAGCTCTCACATGTTTTGAGTCTGAAAGGGAAAAAGTGCTATACAAATGTTGGTATTATTAACTATACATGTAAATCCATGAAGTAAATGTCCACAGTGATGCATAATCAAATCTATGCTTTATTGTTATGTCATTACAAAAGGCTCACACATATATCAAACAAACATTTAGCCCTTAAAGGTAACCATAAGTGAGAGGCATATGGAAGATGCCATATTTATTTCCTCATAAACACAACCAGTTGTGTGGCAGTAATGATGAATACTTTGGCTGCAGTAGTGTTTTACTCACACGCCTGCTAATCCAATCAGACTCCAGTCAGAACGTCTGATCTGCATGCTTGTTCAGTGTCTATTGTTAAAAGTATTAGAGGCAGACAATCAGCAGGACAGCCAGGCAGTTTACATTGTTCAAATGTTAATAAATAAGTCAGCCACCATTTCCCTGACACTTCTGGTTCCTTTAAAATACAGAACACTTTTTAATGGTCTAGCAGTTTCCTCACTCTGACAGAGCATCTTATTCAGTTCTAATCAGTAAAGGGGATTCCCAGGTAGTTGTGAGCATGGGTAATCCACGTATTCCAGCCAATGGTCTATGTAATTGATGTCCATCATTACAAAAGGCTCATGGGTATCAGGCCGCGTACATCAAAAAAGGGCATCGGGAAAAAAGGGCGCGTGGTGTAAACGATAAACAGTATTATCGTTTATTGAAATATTGTGTAGAATTTCGTTTACAAATAGTGTTTTAAGAATTTATAAATCAGTAAATAATGTGTATGAGATCGGCAATTCTTAAAACGTTAATCTTCCCTATTTTTTAAACTGAAACTTATATTTACGTTTGTTAAAAACCCTCCCTGTACCTATCCCTAACCCCTAGACCCCCTGTTGGTGCCTAAACCTAAGACCCCCCTGTTAGTGCCTAAACCTAAGACCCCCCTGTTGGTGCCTAAACCTAAGACCCCGATGTTGGTGCCTAAACCTAAGACCCCCCTGTTAGTGCCTAAACCTAAGACCCCCCTGTTGGTGCCTAAACCTAAGACCCCGATGTTGGTGCCTAAACCTAAGACCCCCCTGTTGGTGCCTAAACCTAAGACCCCCAGTTGGTGCCTAAACCTAAGACCCCCCTGTTGGTGCCTTAACCTAAGACCCCCCTGTTGGTGCCTAAACCTAAGACCCCCCAGTTGGTGCCTAAACCTAAGACCCCCCTGTTGGTGCCTAAACCTAAGACCCCCCTGTTGGTGCCTAAACCTAAGACCCCCCTGGTGGTGCCTAAACCTAAGACCCCCCAGTTGGTGCCTAAACCTAAGACCCCCCCTGTTGGTGCCTAAACCTAAGACCCCCTATGGATAATAATGTTTTACAGACATTAATAAATAAAAAATGTAAATAAAAAAATGTAATTCATTTTTTTGGGTGGATAATAATGTTTTAGAAATGTTTTAGAAATAGTGATTTAGTATCTTTATAAACGTTATTCGTCACGGGCTCATTTTGTAAAGTTAAATCATCACAAACATAGTTATAAATCTTTAAAAATCTCTGGGCGCCGTTTGTTAAAACGTTAATAATCTCCGGCGCCTTTTTTTCCCTGTTCGGCGCCCATTAAACGATATTTATAATGGGAGTGAATGGGGCGCCCTTTTTGTCCACTTGTCTCATGCGCCCAAATCTCCTGCTTCCATCAGGCCAACACTTCCTTAATCACAGAAGACGTTTTGTTGAAAAAGACGCAGCCTAACTCCAACAGAGCAACCTCTTCGGTGCTAATGAGCGAAGGAAGTTTCTACCTAGCTATAAGTACAGCTAATCCACTTACTAGTAAACGGACAATGAATTAGGTAATCTAGTGCTCATTATTTGCATAATGAATGCCAGTTGGCTAGACTGTTGGACTGCTGGCTTGAGTACGAAGATTATTTGTACTAACTACAGCCTATGAGTCTCCTTGATTCAGAAATGAAAAATGAATTATTAGTGACAAAATATCTTCTACCGCAGGACATAAATAGTTTTCCAGTTGAAGTTACCTTGTTGACTTTACATTGATTTTATTATAAAAACATAGAAGGCAGCACGTAACATGCCAGTGTGAATGTAGAGGAAAGTGAAACCAGGATCTATGTTTGTAAAACCATGCACAGCTAATAAATATCAGAGCCATCCAAAAACATTAAATGAAAAGTCCTGGTGCGAAATCTGTAAATTCAAGGTTGTGTCCAATAAGAAAAGAAGCAGGGATTACCTTCAGCAAAGAAGATTCTTTTCCCTACAGTCATGCCTTATTGACTAGAAGAGATGACATCAAACACCTTGCTATAATTCCATTATGTACTCATAGTTAATGACCCATGTCAACTACTTTATGTAGGAATTAGGAGATCTGTACTTATTTTGTGTTTGAACAGAGTTTATACACAGTCAATGACCACCTGCTAATACCCGAAAAACCACCTCTGGCTTCCAGATGCTATGGAAGGAGCTCTATAATATGCTGGGTGGTTGCTAGAGGTAAATGCTGCCAGTGCCATACAGTTATCACGGGAGGCTGTCAAAAATATTCCATTATCCACTCACACTTCACTTTATTCTCAGCAGCTCAACACTTTACAAACTCTGCTGCTTCCAAAATGCTGCATCCTTTGGCCCCAGGACCGAATACCATGCCTTATCTGATTCAGTGCGGTTTTCCCCATGACTGCCACAGTCTGTGGCATCCATCACAACTTTTTGACATTCCATTTTATATCCCCACAAATTCAGTGGCCTACATGTGCATTAATTCATTGCATTCACTGTGCATCCATGACATAAGAGGAAGGAGCTGCTCCTAATAACATGACTCAGCCACAGCATTATTATTTAGTATGTATATAGTGCCAACATCTTCCTCAGCGCTGTACAGAATATTTAGGCATGTCACTAACTGTTCCTTAGAGGATAATGCAAGAAGTAGACAGTAACGTGGTCAAAAACAGGCTAAGTCATACACGTATATCAGATGTCTAAGGTACAGAAGGATCAGACTAGAGCGGGGTCAAAAGGCAGGCAAAGGTCGGTACACAAATAAATATACAATAGATGTTAACTTAAATAATATCAGGAGAATATTACGAATGAATTACAATATATAATACAAAACAATACTGACTGACTAGAGTACATATATATTGTGCGTCTACACAATATATAAATGTATCTCAATAGCTAGCTAGCTAGGCCAGGAACCAGCGTACTGATTAGTATCAAGGCCAGTGAGCAACTGAAAGTTCTGGCCTTAAATACAGATTGCAATTCCCCTGAAACCACTCCTATAGTGATGTCACATTAGTGACATCACTGCTGATGTCACTAGATCCTCCTCCTAAACCTATAAGGCTTATCGGTGGCCGCACACGCGTTTGGTCACACTGCCCATGCCGGAACTCACCGCCAGAGGGAAGCTGCGAAGTCCCGCCGCTCGCCTGGACCACGTTGGAGATGCCGCGGGACCTGCCGCTGGAAGGTAAGGATGTTACAGCTGACAAGTTTTGCAGACACATAATTTAGTGAAACGAAAAGGAAGAAAGACATTTTTTTTCGTAGATCAGTACATAACACAGCTAGTTTACTATCAGTGTAGGCACTGAGTAACCGGAGGTGACATTTTGGTGTGATGAGTATTATAAAATGGGCCTGAAAATGTAATTTTGCGTATATTGCATTATTGATCAGAGCCCAATTTTTAGAACCACAGTAATACGCTTGTACATATTGCACAATATAGACAACGTTCTGGAATATTTCATGAAAATATCTATAGTATACTGTAGTAATCGATACAATAAAACTATCTGCTAAGGCTGTGCTGAGCCTGGCATGCTTGCTGGGGATTAGGTAGATAGATACAGTTTAAGCTGAGGATTGAAAAATATGTCATGAGTCACAGGTAATGGTTCATAGTCAAGATAGCAGGTGTGCATCTGGAAATCCAAGGCAATCAATACACACATAAGAAGCAAGAGGAGATAAAACTTCACTGAAATGACCGGGCTCAACTAAAATGGCTTTTTTAATGGCCAGATCTGATAAGTGCAATATCTTCATGAATCACAAGCTTTTTAACCAGCATCTCCATTTTGAAGCCCTGTCATTATTACGGGATTCTCAGTTGAAACGGAAATCACCCATCTGCTCTTGATACCTCCACCTTTGTAGTACAACAGCACAGATCTTAGTAGAACTGTAACTGGAAAATGCAGTACTGTTGCCAAGGTTGTAAACACAAGAAATCTAACTTATTTTCAGATTTGAAAATAAGATGCTTCTCAGGTTTGGAAATAAGCTGCAAATGTGTTTTTTTACATGACATTGAAAAAAAAATTAAAAAAATAAAGATTTGTGCAGCACCGATTTATTTATGAGAATTGTGTAATGATGATAATTCTGATAATTCTCATTACAGACTTTCCCCATCCACAAAGGTTTTCCAGTCCTTTGTATACTTTGGCAGAAATATTTTTAATCCGTGTAGTAGCCCCTGAGATTCTTTTAAAGTACCTGGTTAGTTGTCTAGTCACTTTCTGTACTGCAGGCTTTCATTGTTACAGGCTCTGATTTTACCAGAAAATGCAATCTGTGCCCACTCTCTTGCATTGTAAATAGCAGGATGATGCAATCCAAGTAACAATGGCCACACCTATAGAGCATGCTGCAGCCTACCTCCACACAGTTTTGTTTAGATCATGTGATTCATTTTTGGAAATTATTTAGCTGCAAAACCCTTATTTCACACCACTAGGCCACATTTCAGCATGCCGATTACTAAGCAATGATAAAATGGTATATTGTGGATGGGCTTCAAAGTAAGAGTTGGTTCAGATGGACAGTTGGTGGTGATATTCTCCTGTGTTACCATTAGGGATCCACCGTGTTATAATTGAGAAGAATAGAGAATTTATCTCACATCGTTTACCATAGTTTGTCGTTGATTGTTGAAGTGCTCAAACTTTCCTGGACGTTACATATAGCTTCTGGAATCATCCGTGTTCACAACTACATTTTATCCCCCTAGGGCACCGAACGGGAAGATAGATGACAACAAACTGTTTCAAATTGGATGCAACAAAACAGGCCGCCGGTAGCCATCTATGTGAACCAGTCCCTAAGACTGCTTCTTCTTTCTCAAACTTAAAGGAGAACTGTAGTGATAGTAAGAGGTATATGGAGGCTGCCATATTTAATTCCTTTTAAGCAATACCAGTTGCCTGGCAGCCCTGCTGGTCTATTTGGCTGAAGAAGTGTCTGAATCACACCAGAAACAAGCATGCAGCTAATCTTGTCATATCTGTCAAAATTGTCAGAAACATCTGATCTGCTGTATGCTTGTTTAGGGCCTAAGGCTGAAAGTATTAGAGGCAAAGGATTAGCAGGATAGCCAGGCAACTGGTATTGCTTAAATGGAAACAAATATGGCAGGCTCCATATACCTCTCACTACAGTTCTCCTTTAACAAAGGTCTTGTCTGAGAATAATCTACTATATCAATTTGAAAATAACTAAGCAATCAGTTTCTGCTTCTTGAGGTAGATGCCCTGCCTCCCCCATTTTCAATATTTCTAGCGGCTAATTAGCTTACCATATGACTCTCTTTAGCACTGCAGCAATCAGCAAGTTTGTGTTCCAACAGAGTTCACTGGGAGATTTGTCATTCTTTTATCTAGTAAGCATTCATGACTGGCATACAGTCATCAGCAAGACATTACAGCACTAATGATGCTCAATACTGGTGTGCAGTAGCTCTACCTTGCTCATAATGAATGACATTCAGGCCGTCTGTAAGTGAAGAGGGAGAGGAGTCCCTGGTTGCCTCCTTATTCTCATGCTCTTGTTACCCAAAAGTACCTCTGGCAGGTAATAAATATAGTCTGTCTGAGCAGTTTTAACATCATTAGCCTATTGACAATTTGCCTAAAAACTATTATTTCCCCTATAAATCTTTCAGCGTATCCACTTTTCATGAGCGTTGTCCTTAAATAATGTAAGTACCCCGTTCACCCTCATGTGAAAATGTCTGGATGATGAACTGTCTGTGTTATAGATAACAAGTAATCACATTCTGTCTTTCATTTTATATATAGCGCTAGAAGCCTAAGTACAATGAGCCTTTGCGGTAATGCACTCTTCCTCTGCATAGAAATTAATTTAGAGCAAGCAAGCAGTTTGTTTTTCAGTTGGTGTTCAAGGGAATAAAATAGCACAACACCGGTAGAGTGTATGACAAAAGTAATTTCACCTTTGTGCTTTTCATACACTTTATACTCTGAAGAAAAAAGTCATATGATGGAATTTATCAAACCTTTCTTCCCACTGTAAGTCAGCCTACAATACCCAACAGGGAATGAAACCTATCTGTCTGTGGCACATTCAACAATGGAATCTTTGTGTGCTCCCAGCTCTCTGTGTTACAGAAAAAGCAATTCAGATGCTTCATTGACGAAAAAGGAAGTTGAAGGCGATGTTGTAGTCCGGTAAACAATATATGAGACAGCTAAGGATGGAGACTAAATATCATATTTACGAAGTTTTTTTGATTCAAAGATCCTTATTTTTTTTTTTTTATATTTTTTCAGAGAGAATGAAGGAACTCTTACTGTATACACTTATACAGATAATACAAAATATGGAGAATTTGTTGTGTAAATTTCTTTACATAAATGTGTTGCTCCTGTAACTAGTTTGAATTAATTTGAAATAAACTAACCCTTCAGTGGCTATCAGTTTTTTTTTCTGCACCATTTGCTTTTCACTCTTTCATGTAATACAAAATAAATGTTCTAGAAGTCATTGTTTTTGTCTCTTATCCTCATTTGATTGCCTAGCCCTAACTAATCCCCTTAACAAAAATCTTACTAATGCTGGGAACACATCATACGTTTTCCCACTCAATATATGGGTTCGATAGATAATTTCCGACATGTCCGATATTCCTTACGATCATTTTTTGGGTCAATTTCTCATAGAAGTGAATGAAGAAAAACGAGCGAAAGATAAGAGAATAGAGCGCAAAATCGAGCGGAGAATCGAGCGGAAAAAAACGATCGGATGGAAAATCGAGCAGAAAAACGTATTGTGTGTACCCAGCATAATGCTTAACCCTACCTCAAACGGCCCCCACCAGTGTGTACGATAAACCTTTCTAATGCTGGGTACACACAATATGATTTTTTTGCTCGATTTTCCATCTGATCATTTTTCCACTCAATTCTCGGCTCGATTCTCTTATCTTCCGCTCATTTTTCTGATCTTTTTCCATTCACCTCTATGAGAAATTGACCCAAAAAATGATCGGAAGGAATATCGGACATGTTGGAAGTTATCGAACACATCTATGGAGCGGAAAAACATATGGTGTATTCCCAGCATAACACCTAACTTCTGCACCCAGCCGAGTGTTAATCCAACATTAACACCTTTTCGAAGTCTAACTCTAACTTACCATTATTATGCCAAACCCTTGTAATAAATAACCCTAACTACCTTCTTAAGTTCAATGAAAAAAACCTTTAGTATTATTAGTCATGAACTATGCATAAGTGCATAAGAAAGAAGAAAGGTTAAAGGGGTTCTGTGGGCTTATTTAAAAACAAAAAAAACTGACACTTACTTGGGGCTTCTACCAGTCCCCCTGCAAATAACCTGTCCCTTGCCGTCACTGAAGAATCTTCCATTCCCCTGCCGTCGGTCATCATCCATATATACGTATAACTAGACGAAGGCAACTGCGCCTTATTCGTATAAATAAGCCCGCAGAACCCCTTTAAAGTTAAAAGAATATGGAAACTGTCATACTGATTTCTTTTGTCTACAAAACTAGTTGTCTCTGGCTGTCCTTCTGATTTTTTGCCTTCAGTAGTACCTAAACCACATGCTTGAATCAAGTGTGCAGCTAACATGGTCAAACTCCAGTCAGAGAACCAGATCCGCTTACTCATTCTGGGTCAGTGTGTAAGTTTTGGAAGGAGGGGATCAGCAGGACAGCCAGGCAACTGGTGTCACCTAAGGATCCAACATGCCAGATCTTCAGCAACATTCGACCTCTGAGTGGTGCCTGAGTACAGTGGGGTGTATTACCAAAGCAATTTTTCTCTTCCTATTTTCCACCTATTTAATCACAATTGCATTACTACTTACAAAATAAGATGACTTTTGCACTAGTTGTACATTAATTTCCAAAGATGTCATACTGGTAGAACACTGAAAACTAGTGCAAAACTTGTAGAAATAAGAATCACTTCTAAAACTTGTGCAAAGCTGCCAAACAGTGGGATTGAACTCTCAGCTAAACTCTCAGCTAGTACTGTATGTGTTGCTTATTCCCCACATAACTGAATTAAAGTTCTCTTTCACATCTGTCAGTTGTATCTCTTCCTTGTAAAGTATGGCCAGCAGCTATACCGTGAGATAGGAGAGTCACATTCTTTTATGAAAACAGGACTATCTGGACTGATTGACATCATTAGTACGCTGTTATTTTAGAAGTACGCTGTTATTTTAGAGTTAAAATATTATCGTGAGTCCCATTGTCTGTGTTGGTAGTTGCCACAGAACGTCTTACCTCACAGAGAGGATTTTTTTCACAGACTGCACCAATCTTGAGAGCTGTTTCTACCTACCCCAGTTTTAGAAGGAAACTGAACCTTATTAAAGTGGACCTGAACTCTTGCACAGGACCAGGGCCAGATTTAGGCCAAGGCAACCTAGGCCATGGCCTAGGGCACCACAGGAGCAAGGGCACCAAAGCAGCAGGCTAAACTGGTGCAGCATTTGCAAGCTTAAGTTTGCAAGCTTGCAAATGCTGCAATGCTGGGAGATCAGGCGATCACCTTGCTCTTTGAGCACGTTTGCATTGTTGCCAGCGGCCATGGCAGCATTGGTTACGGAAAGGGAGAGGAAGCTTCTGTACTGGAGATGAGTGGAGAAATGAGTGACACTGACGGCTGCTGCGGTATGAAGTGAAGCTGGCTACCTATTATGAAAGGGTGGGGTTGGAAAAGGAGGGATTAAGGGAGCTATCTGGCTACCTATACTGGAGGGAAAAGGGGGAGGGGTCATCTGGCTACCTATACTGGAGTGAATGGGGGAGGGGTCATCTCGCTACCTATACTGAAGGGGGAGGCTAGTGACAGTGGCCTTGGGCAGTAAAGAGTACAAATCTGGCCCTACACAGGACAGAAGGAAAACAGAGAAATCCTTGAATGTATTTAGAGAGATTAGCCTGTGTAATCCCCCCTCAACTGTGTCTAATCACAAGTTGTATTTTGATCTCTACCTTGTGTCACAAAACTGCCTATGGCAGATAAGCAGATAAGCCCATTTGAAATCATAGGCTGTAAACAATATGTCTGATTCTATGAATCAGGGTCAAGAAGTAGAAACTGTGCAAGTTTATTTTAGGATTTGTATCAGCTGTAACAAATACATGTTTTTTGTTTAAAAATTATTATGCTGTTTTAGAGCAGAGAGGAGTTCTGAGTTCCGACGACTTCACGTCTGAAACAGTTCTGCATCATTTCTAGAAACCTACTAAGATTTTCTCCAAAGGGGCCCATACAATGGCCGATTTCAGCATTCGATCGATTGAATCGATCAATCACAAATTGATGCACGATTGAATGGCTGATCCATTTTCGGCCGATTTTGATTAAATTGATCTGACAGGATGGAAAATCTAGGTCGATCTGCTGCTGGCAGTAGATCGATGGCCCATAAAGTTGCATTGGATCTAATGGTGCACTAATGCCTTTATATCGATTTTCAATCGATTTCCAATAGATTTAATTCTGAAATCTATTGTAAATCTGTTCCTAGTCTAGGGCACACATCAGATAGATTCCTGTCAGATTCGACCTGACAGGCATCTGACAGAAATCTACAGTATCTGATGGTCAAATCTGCTGCAAATCTATCAGTGTACGGCCACCTTAGGACACTATTGATGATAAATCTGCCCCATTGTTTTCCTATGCGCCCTGCTAGCTGCAAGCCACTCCATCCTGTGCCACGCATCATCCACCTACATATCAACAGATGCATCACTAGACTCAAGACCACAGAACTCCAGTCCTCGAGGGCCATATCCATGGCAATGTTTAGGATGGACTGAACCACAGCGGGTGACATTCCATGCACGAGTGTATGTGGATTAATTGGAATCTAATCCTACAGGCCTGTACCTATCTTGTGATTTTTCCTATGATTTTCCCTATGGCCGGCGATTTTTTTAAACAATGAGCGGTCGTTTCTGCGATCTCGCAATGTGGGCACAGGTGCGCGCTCCTGAGAACATCGTTTATTGTTGTGCAGTGATTACGACCATCATGGCAGATCAGATCTTTAAGATTCCTTATGACTCGAGCACAAAATACCTTCTTGAAGTCTCATTCGCGCCCATCATACCCGTCGACTGGAAGATGGATCGGGGAGCTCTTGTCGTCGTGGGACGTCGCTGTGATCCATCTTTGTTCATTCAGCTTAAAGAGAACCAGAGACAATAAAATAACATATTTATACATACCTGTGGCTTCCTCCAGCCCCATCAGCCTGGATTGCTCCCACGCCGCCGTCCTCCGCTGCCTCTATCGCCGGTACCGGGTCCCATCATTTCGGCCAGTCGACGCAAGCGCAGTGCGCTCCCTCCGTACTGTGCAGGCGCATGCGTACAGAGCCGGAGGGAGCCCCTGCGCATGCGTACAACTGGCCGCATCCGGCGGAAGTGACGGGACCCGGTACGGGCGATAGAGGCAGCGTGGGAGCCATCTGGGCTTATGGGGCTGGAGGAAGCCCCAGGTATGTAAAACATCTTTCTTTCATTTTTAACCACTTGCCTACCAGTGGATTTCGGTCTGATCTGTGCTGCGTAGGCTCTACAGCCCGCAGCACAGATCAGGTTTTAGCCAGGGCGATCAGACTTACCCCCTTTTTTCTCCACTAGGGGGATGTCCTGCTGGGGGGGGTCTGATCGCCGCCGGCTCTCTGCGCTTTTGCCCCCCTCCGCAGCGTTTTCGGCGCTCCGTCCCCCTCCCTCTCTCTCTCTCTGAGCTGCGCAGGACGGATTTCCGTCCTGCGCATTGTAGGATAGGCTTCAGCCTATCAAATGACGGCGATCCCTGGCCAATCAGAGGCCGGGGATCGCCGATCTGCCTTACGGCGCTGCTGCACAGCAGCGCCGTATGATGTAAACAGCGGGGATTTCTTCCCCGTGTGTTTACATTTTGCCAGCGAGCCGCGATCGGCGGCTCTCCGGCCGTTCACGGAGACAGCCTCCGTGAACGGACATGGAAAGGCCGCTCGAACGAGCGGCCGTTTCCATGGAAACCCGCAGACGACCAGTTTACGCCAACTGGCGTTAGCTGGTCGTCAAGAGGTTAAAATGTGTTAGTCTCTGGTTCCCTTTAACTGGTACTCATCTTTCATTTACAACACTCCAGCAACTGAACAATGTCAATTGGCCAAAAACTTCAATGTCATATATGCAGAATAAAGAAACATTTGTTTTTATATATATCCAAAGTGGTCACCATGCCTTATCATAAATTGAAATTTGAAAAAAATCTTGTAGGACAAATAGAACAAAGGGCAAAAAGCAAAGTTTTCTGGAGTTTACGGGAGTCTTTTTTGACAACGTAATTTCTGATAACCTTGCTACGTGTAGCGTGACTTTGTATGTGTTAGCACAGTTTTTTGATTTAAAGTACACCTTTCCCTTGCAAGAGGTATCGATGTGTACATGTTTAATAACTTCAGTGCTGGCATTTTGACCACATAGCTGAATTGCTTCTAACTTTGTCAAAATTTGTCACATACAGAGAAAAGCTGGGCACTATATCTGATGCGTCATGATTTATGCTAGCACTAGTACAATCAATGCCATTACACAGACAAGAAAGTTTGAGCTACAGGTGCAAAGCCTAATGATGGTTTACTGGGTTCACCTGCTGCATCAGATTGCATCATGGTTGGTGGCCTCTGATGCAGCAGGGTGACCCACAGAACGGTTGTTAGGCTTTGCACCTGTAACTCCCACTTGCTTGTCTGTTTACTGGCATTGATTGTGCTGGAATAAATCTTGATACATTGGCTTTAGTACCTGGCTTTTACTCGGTATGTGGTGAAGTATGCTCTATTCATCATGAGCACAGATCCAGTATCCTATTAACCATTGAAGCCCTTCAGATTCTTTCAGAATTAAATGCTACTGTCTTTAACACTTCAGGTGATTAACTTTGTCATAATGTTACTAGTGACTGTTGACACTCTTTTTTTTTAACCAGCCTGTGCCACCACTAAATCTACCAGTGCCAAATGAACCTGCTTCACCTCAATAGAACTCCACAGCTGTAATATGCACCTTAGTGGCAGGCAACACAGGTTCTAACTCTTGAAAAAAATGTTTTCCCATCTGTGAGATATTAAATCTTCTCCTGTTAGGTCGCATGGTATATTCTTTTAGATGGGATACAGACACCAATAAAAGCCTAACAAATATCCTATACACTTCTAACCACCTTCAGCACTGTCCAGAACAAAACTACATGTCAACTCTAAGGCCAGAAACCCACTGGGAGCGCTTTGTAAGCGTGAGTGATTTGAAAAAGCTCTTGGTAATGCAATGCTATGGGGGATTTTTATAAAATCACATCACTCAAGTGGGATCACACGCATAGCATTACATTAGCAAGAGCTTTTTTAAATTACAAAGCGCTCAGAAAAGCTCTCCTAGTGGGTTTCTAGCCTTAAGGTAGCCATACACTGGTCGATTTGCCATTACATCGACCAGCTGACAGATCCCTATCTGATCGAATCTTATCAGAGAGGGATCGTATGGCTGCCTTTACTGCAAACAGATTGTGAATTGGTTTCAGTCTGAAACCGATCACAATCTGTTGAGCTGCTCCTGCCGCCTGTCTCCCCCCCCCCCCCCCCGTATACATTACCTAAAGCTGGCTCCGGGTCCTCTTCTCCGCGCTGCACCCCGCACCGCATCCCAGTGTACACTGTGTCACTCTGTGACCAGGAAGTTCAAATAGAGCGCCCTCTATTTGAACTTCCTGGTCACTGCAGTGACACAGGAAGTTAATGTACGCTGGGATGGAAGCAGGAACAGAGCCGTGCCGCGCGGAGAAGATGCCCGGGAGCCAGCGTCAGGTAATGTATACCTGATCGGATCGGCCACCGCTAGCGACGCGCTCCCTACCCGCGGGCGATCGACGGTATTTTTCCGCACGGCGCGATAAACGGACCGATCCGATTTTGGGAGGAAATCAGATCGGCGGGTGCGTTTAGCGCGAACGATTGGCAGCAGATTCGATCCCAGTGATCGAATCTGCTGTCTAAACGGCCGCAAATCGGGCCAGTGTATGGCCAGCTTTAGAGCTACTTCAACGATTTCTTGCTCCCCCCCCCCCTTTTTTTTGAATGGAGCTTCAAAGGACTGGGACAGGAACCTTTCCCATTTATTTTTTATTTTCAAGGCTGCAGAAATAAGTGAGAATTAGGGGTTATACTCACCCACCTACTCCTGCTTTGGCCATCCAAACAATGGTCCAATTATCCTGATAAATAAGCTGTCCAGTAGGGGGAGGGGATGGGGAGTGCAAGGGGGGCAGCAGGGATCATGGGTAGGAGTATGGCATGCACATGTGATTAACTCTAAACGACCTACAGAGCTGACATTTAATTTTAACCACTTCAGGACCGCGGTGTTAAACCCCCCTAGTGACCAGGCCATTTTTTACTGATTCGGCCACTGCAGCTTTAAGGGCTCGTTTCAGGGCCACAGAACTCAGCACACAAGTGATTCCCCTCCCCCTTTTCTCCCCACCAATAGAGCTTTCTGTTGGTGGGGTCTGATTGCTCTCCAGCTGTTTGTTTCGTCTTTGATAAATATTTATTGTATTTAATTTTTAATACATTTGCTCATTTTCTATTTATTGTTTTCCTTCCTCCCTCTCTCCCCCGCCAGTCAATCTGCACGATCGACTGTCATAGGCTTCAGCCTATGACAGTCGATCACTTTCCTGCCTACAGAGGGGATAGCCGTGTCACACGCATCGGTTCACGCAATTTCCTGCAAACCCCATTCCCAGCCATTCACACCAATCGGCGTGGAGTGGTCCTGGGGCTGCGACCAATTGGCGTGGAGCGGTCGACAAGAGGCTAAACAGTATTGTGGCAGGTGATGCCACATCGAGCTTGTCTTAAAGGAACACTATCAATACCCAAGTGTTCTAAAATGAGAATGTACAAATAATGTCTAAGAAGCCGTGTAAACATTTTCCTACTTTTCATATTAAATATCAGAGGCACAAGCTGTAATTCATTGTGTATAGGTTGTAGCAGTATTGGAATAATTCATTGGCGAAGGGGTGCACTTTTACACTGCAAGTGCTGTTCTTTGCATTGGGTGAGACTCCAGAGTTATATGAAGCTGTGGTGTCAGATTTCACACACCATTACAAACGAGAAACATTCCCTCTACTCTCCTGCAGACAGCTCAGTCAGAGAGACAGGCAGCAGCAGTCACGCACAGGATTAACATAGATGTAGTGAAGGGATTCCCCTTCACCTCATGATTTACTGGCGTGTCACGATGCTCAACTTGGCCGTCAGTTTTGTGTGAAAGTATTTTGATAACAGTAAACAAAGATGTGAGCAGTGAAATGTATACACCAGCACTTCCCAAACCATTCCTATCTCAATTGAAAAAAAAGATGTTAATCGATAGTGTTCCTTTAAACCTCTGACAGCCATAACAAGGTGATTGTGCCACTGACTGAGGTACCTTTTTTTGCGGAGAAGCCTTTTGTAAATGGCGGTCAAAGGTTTGAAATCTGTTTATTCTCAAAAAAAGGTTTTATCCTCCTTTATCAGCACAAAGAAAGTTTATATTAGCTTGTAGCATCTGTTAAGGTATGTAGTTTAAACCAAGATTAAAAGTCGTATGTTTGATAATTTTTTTTTTTTTATCTACCACTAAACATTCTAAATATGTGTGAAACTAGATTACTATGGGCTAGCATTTATCCATGAAATTTCACTTAATCTTCTGTACATTATTACAATGTAAGGGCCCCAATTTTTCTCTTGCCCAGAGCCCCATTTTACCTAAAACCGACCCTTAGTATATTTAGTACTCCTTAAAGCGGAACTGTCAGGCATAAAATCAAAAATAAATGCTTTATTTTTATCTTATAAACAACTAATGAGGATGCTAACCAGGCAATCCAAAAGTTAAAAATCACTCTTACTTTTGTTGTTGTTATAAAAGATCATTACTCAGTTTACCTAGATGTTATTTGGTACATTGCCGCACAAAGGAAGTTGAAAGGCATGCTGAGTTGTCTTTTTTTGCTTCTTAACTAACCCCTCAGACTTAATGCAGCCTGATTGGCCGAAGCCTCTTTCCCTCCTATTTTCCCCTCCCACAACTCTGTTCCTCTCTGATTGGCCAGTATTTATCATGCTTCTCAAGCTACAGAGTCACACAATGACAATGCACTTTCTGTTGCAGAGCTAAGTGGTTGAAGACCAAGGTTGTGTTTGCATTGGCTGCCCTTCTCCCAGATTAAGAGAGGAAATGACATCAGGATTGGCTTCAGACACAGGGATTCCAAAATGGCAAAGGCCTGAAACAGTTCTCTCTTTATTTACTATATAAAACTCATTGAAATCAAAATGTGGACAGTGCAATACATATGTTATCTACATAGAGCAAGTATTTATTTATTTACTTATATATGTGTAGGTTTTTTTTTTTGGTTTTTTTTTTTTGGTTTTTTTCAGATTGTATAGCTGACAGCTCCTTTTTAAAGGGAACTTGAAGTGAAAGGTATGGAGATTTCAATATTTATTTCCTTTCAAAGAATACCAGTTACCTGGGAGTCTTGCTTATCGATCTGACATCAGTAGTCTCTTATTCACACACCTGAAACAAGCACGAAACTTACTTGTCAGATGTTTGTCAGAAACATTTGATCTGCATATGCTTGTTCAGAATCTATGGGTAAACTTATTATAGGCTGAGGATCAGCAAGGCAACTAGGCGATGTGCATTGTTTAGAAGTAAACAAACGTCAGCCTCTATATCCCTCTTACTTCAGGTTCCTTTTAAATATTGTTTTAGAATTACCATCTTGTGTGCGTTTCTCCATATAGAATATATACAAATTAGAAACAAACAAAAATGGATATGGCAATAAGTAATGATCTACCAACACAAACATAATGATCTTTGACAAAATCTATGCAGAGTCATTAAAAAATACAATTTTCTGTGCTTTGTGAGCTAATGGCAGTCTGTTACAAAACAAAACTACTGATTTAGGAGATTTTAATGGAATAAAGTCTATTTCCTGAATCGTATCATTTGTCAAAACCTAGTTCTAGGGCAGTAATGCTCTACATATTCATTGGATCCTTGCCCTGAAGCAAACAGGTGGGAAATGCATCATTGGAGAGATTTTTTTGTTATTACTGTTAAGCAGTCATGGCACATTCCTAGGGCATCAATCCCTGACCTTGGATGCCTTTACAACTATTTTGTAAAAAAAAAAAAAAAAAAAAAAAAAAAAAAAAGCTAAATAACTCTATGCTGTAAATTTGGGCACCCACTATCAGCAGAAGTTTGGACACCCCAAAGTGCCAGAAAAATACTTTTTTTCCTGTCAGATTGTTGAGGGCAGGTGAGATGAAGGTTATGGTTAGGCATGGGGGATTGTGGTGGTTAAAGTTAGCCGTGTGTGTGTGGGGGGGGGGGTGATTAAGTCATGGGGGGTTAAGATTAGCAGTGGGGTAGGTGGTTAGGGTTAGGCATCAGAAGAGGGAGGGTTGAGTTTGAGAATATGGTTATTTATAGCTAGTGAAGTCGAAACCCTTTATACCATAGATGCAAATAACTTACTAAACAATGAATATTATGAATGTGGTATAACAAGAATATTATCTCAGATACTGCAAAGCTCACAGAGGATCCATCAGGGGTAGGGAACCTATGGCTCGGGAGCCAGATGTGGCCCTTTTGATGGCTACATCTGGCTTACATACAAATCAGTAGGGGTTGATTCACTAAGCTACACTGCTCAAGCAGCACAGCTTAGGCCCCTTTTACACTTAATCAGTTGCTCTCAGTTAAAACTGAAAGAAACCTGATTTTTAAAGTAATGCCCATGTTTTCCTATGACACACTTCCCACTATACACATTTTAACGGAAAGCTTTTTCACAATGTACTGCTATGGAAAAAATGCATACCAATGCGTACTAATGCACACTAACACATACCATCGCACTGTGTAAAAGGGCCTGTAGTGGAGCAGCTCAAGAAAAATCCCTGCACATTGATTGGCCCAATAGGCTGCCTGTCACTTGACCTTGTCCAACCCCCAAGTCAGCTAGCTAATTGCACAAGCTATTAGTCAGTATTCCTCCTGTCTGGCTCTCGGGCAAATTGTTAATGTTGCTGAAACCCAAGAGAAGCTAAAGACTTGTCTGACACTTCCTCCGCCTGGCAGATCGACTGTATACACATCACCATGGCAACAGGGACGTGAGCCCTACTGCCCCAGTTTGAAGCATATTGTATGGCTCTCACGGAATTACATTTAAAAAAATGTGGCGTTTATGGCTCTCTCAGCCAAAAAGGTTCCTGACTGATCTAGACCCTGCCAGTTCCATGTAGAGCATATTGGTAATAATAGTAGTAGAAGTATTAAAACTGCTGTATATTACGTTGTATTATATGGCTATGTAGGGCCACATTACAGCACTTTGTGCTGTGAAGATGAAGCTTCTGTCATAAAGGCTTTTATTTCTGAGTGAGAAAAGTGGCACCTGACAGTGTGATATGGTATGTCTGTATATCCAATGTTATGACAGGAATGTAGATCTAATGTTAATATTCTGTGTTAGAAGTCTGCATTCCGAGTGCAATGACATTCCAAGCGCAACAGATGATTTTAAAAATGAGAAAAAGCCTTAAAACAAACGTAAACTGAAATTAAATCTATGACATAAACAATTGTATTTATAATACAAATGATAAATCAATCATTAGTAACAGCTGAATTTCTGAAAACTGCATTTTTAACAATAGCCCTGAGAGTCTCATCAAAGATCTGGTTAATTCAGCTACAAAACAAAGAGAAGAAATGCCCCATTAAGCATTGTGATCGGTCATGTTCAGGAGTCAGAGGTCGTTAAGGATCCAACATGCCAGATCCTTAAAGAGACACTGAAGCGAAAAAAAAATGATGATATAATGATTGTATGTGTAGTACAGCTAAGAATGAAACATTAGGAGCAGAGACATACACAGAGTTTCTGAACTTCAGCTGAAAGGTTTGATTAAAACATTCTCCTGTAACTGTAGACTACCTGAACACACTGAAAACAATATCATAAGAAGACAAAAAGCTTGATGCACACCTAGGATTGCTTGCTATACCACAACATGGTTTGAATATCAGATGGTGCAACTTCCAGATGAGAAAATAAGCTTAGTATAATATTGCACAAAGAAGAGAGAATCCAGGGGCACTCATCATAAAACTCCAAAACTTTTTAAAGAGACACTGAAGGGAAAAAAAATGATGATATAATACAATACAATAACATTTGTAAAGCGCTTTTCTCCCATAGTATGTGTAGTACAGATAAGACATAAAACATTAGGAGCAGAGACATATGTCTAATATTGTTTCCAGTACAGAAAGAGTTAAGAAACTCCAGTTATCTATGCAAAAAAAGCCATTGAGCTCCACGACTTTAAAAGTCACAGAGAGCTCTGTCTTTTGAAACTTAATATCGCAACTGTCAGTAACTGTATTTTATTTTTCTCTCCAAAAGTTCACTGGCCTGCTCTGTAAAATCATTTAGAATGCTGAATAGTGTGCAAACTGCAAATACAGTATTAGAGAATGATGCAATGTTATAAAAAACATTATGTAACTGAAAATAAAAATATGAGAATTTGCTACTTATTTGCTACTAATGTTCTAGTAATTATCCGTACTACACAACAAATTCATTACATCATATTTTTTTTTTCACTTCAGTGTCTCTTTTAGCGACGTTGAATGACTGCTGTACATACACTAATTACACAAACGAATGTCAGCCAAAACAGCCGTTTACTAAACCGAGGATGTGTTCTCTGTTTTAAAAGATAAGCAACAGCAATATAAGCATTACAGAAAATTCTTGTAGCCCACACAACTCTTACTTTCTGGTTTCATGGAAGCACATATGGGGTTAAATGAGTCATCAGGGGGATATGAGGACAATAAGTGCTACTTACCCTGGGACTTCATCCAGCCCCAAGCTCCCAGCATGTCCCTCGCTGCAGCTCCATGGTGAGCGGTTCACCTGTGAAGCTTCCTGGTCCCCGGCGATGAAGTCAGGCCGACCTGGAGGTCGACCTGTACTGCACCTGCGCGAGCGGCGCTGTCAATCACCGCCACGTGGACCGGAGCGTACTGCGCAGGCGTAGAACCATGTGGCGGTGATTGCTCGTGCAGGCTGGCCTCCAGGTTGGCCTGACGTCATTGCCGGGGACCGGGAAGCTTCACAGGCGAACGGCTCACAGCGGAGCTGCAGCGAGGGACATGCTGGGAGCTTGGGGCTGGACGAAGCCCCGGGTAAGTAGCACTTATTGTTCTCATAGCCCCCTGATGACGCCTTTAAACTCCTGTGTTTACAAATAGTCTGTCTGATCTGCACACTGCTGCACAGATCAGACAGAGCTGACAGCTCAAATTACAGTGGCTCATTACTAGGTGGTAAGGGAGAATTACACAGGCTTTTATCTATAAATACAAACAGGGTGGGGTTCTATGTATTTTCCTCCTCTCCTGTGGAAGAGTTCAGGTCCTTTTTAATGACTATGACTAACACAAAAATCAGAAATGTACACATTCAGTTTTACCTTTAAGAAACCCAGTTTACAGCTTTGTCCTGCCCCTAAGCTCTTGGCTTACATATTACACAGTTTTTAAGAATTCTTTTATCACAATAATAAATGTGGGTTCAAATCCACTTTAACCTGCACCATACACATTGCCCATATATCCACACATAACACAAGCATGCATTACACAGAGAAACAGGCACACCCATGCATGTGCACTCTCACACATGTACACTCACATACACCCTTTCTCTCCTCCCAACAAGCGCTCTCTGTCTTCTGGGCACTTGAGAGTTACTCTTGTCTTCATTTCCCTATCACAGCAGCAATACAGGACAAGACCTTACAGCTGGTGGTTGCTGGGGGAGCAAGTTTTGTTGGCCAAAATCAATAATGCAAGTATATTGCATTATTGATCTTGGCATGATTTGGGTCATTAAAAAAAATTAAAGCAACTGCTACCATTTAAAGAGAATGCACTGCATTTTTATCTTTTCATTTCTCTTTTTCTATGTTTAGTAGTAAATCCTTAAATTTTGTAACTGAAGAAATATTAAATATTACAAATAAATGTTGTTTTTTTTGGAGCTATATTTGCCGGTTTCTTTGTTAAGTTTATATGTTCAACATATTGCTTTACTGTTGTGTGTGAAAGACAAGTACATGGGGAACAATGGAGCTTGTGCATGCAGCCTAATGATATTAAATGACCCTATCCCTAGTGAAGAGCCACTTCAGTGCTGCTGCACCGCTCTGCAATTTATACTGCTTTATACAGAGCAGGCTACAGCTGCTTAACACTGCACAACATGAGAAACTAAACCTTGACAGTTATTTTGCTGTCATGGTCTATTTGGGCTTAATGATAATATTTTTCACCAACCTTGGATACTTGGCTTCTGAGAGACTTTAGTTCTTTTAGAGATATTCGTGAGTGATAAAAAGCTGGCTTGACAATAATAGCAGATGTTTTAAACAACCAACAGTTTCATCTCCTTATTCAATTACTGCTGTCATATGAGTGAGGCGTTAAGTATTCAACATGTCTACAAAGATTTGGACCTGCTTTGCTCAGGAAATTCTGCATATCATTTAGCTCAGAATGGTGCCCTTTTTGCACCAAAATTAGTGAAATAAATTGATTTTAACTTTGTCACATCTGAAGAAATCTGCCATATACATACACTACCTGTATATAATGTTCTATATTTTTTCTCCTCTCCTCCTCCAAAGCCTTTTTTTTTTTTTTTAACACCTTGGCCCATATGCAATTCACTTTTACTCCTGAGTTTTCTCCCAGGTGATATTTTCACAACTTGTCATAAAATGCCTTTAAGCCACCAGCAAACAAGAAAATACTCAAAATAAATTTGATAGCACTTTTTCACTAAAGTTTGGGTAATTTTTCAATTGTGAAATACTGAAAAGTTGGTTTAAAGAGAAGAGGAAAGTTATCTCCTGGGAGATAACGCAGGTTAAAAAGTTAATTGCATATGGGCCCTTGACTCTCTTGCAGCCTGCTATTGATGGGCCCCCATTACCTAAATACTATACGGTAACTTGGAGGTACCTTAACCACTTAGCAACTTCTGCCATGCTTTTCTACAACCCTGTTTATAAACACCTGTAAACACATGTAAACACTTGGTTCTGTTTTCTATTTTTATATAACTGAGTTAGTATAGCACCATTTTGTAGCCAAAAAGTAAAACTACTTCTTAATACACCATTATACACTTACCATAGAAAAATTAAATACATTTTCATTATTTTTTAACTCCTTCACCCCAACCCAAAATAAAATATTATCGCCATACATTGTACTAGGGACATAATTTAGACATTGTAATAACCGGGGCAAATGACAAATAAAATGTGTGTTTTATCTACAATAGCACATTTGATTTTTAAACTACAATGGATGAAAGCTGAGAAATGGTGATTTTTTTTTTCTTCTTCTTCCCTGTCAAATGCATATAAAATAGTATAATTCTTAGCATAAAGTACTGCCCAAAGAAAGCCTAGTTTGTCCTGCAAAAAATAATAGATAATTTCAGTGTGATAATTAGCGCTAAAGTTATTACCGAATGAATGGGAAGAGCTTTTGAAGGGAAAAAAACCTGTAGTAGAGAAGTGGTTAAAAAGGTGTTGAAAGCCTCTCTTGTGTAAACACCACATCTCCATCTGACATGACCAGGAGAAAGCAGGGTTACTACTCGTATGCTTGTGGGGGTAGGCGCTGCATGTGACCTATGATGAAACCTGCCAGAAGGCTCCCTTTACATAGCAGTATGCCCAGACTGTAGACTCGTTAACACAAACAGAACATACCAGTAACAATTACAACTTAATTAGTGCATTAACAGCGCCTGCTATATTATTGTTATGCTGTGCAGGTTTCCTTTGTTATGCTCAATTACCGTACATGTTAAAATGACCCTCTTATCCTTTAGTAATCAAACTAAGCAGTTATGTATAGTAATTCCATAAAACTGCCAAAAAATGTGTGCTAAGTATAGATCCATGGTGCCCCTCCTGCAGGTGTAACACTAGGCCTCTGCCTTGTTTGCCTATGCCTAAAAACAGCCATGCTTGCAAAAACTTAAGCAAGATGAGAATAGATAATCTTTAACATACAGGTGGCACAACAATAAATACATCTAAATTGAAAGTGCTTGGTTACAGCAACGCCTATAAGCTGTAGCAGTGGTGAACTAATGATTTTCCTGTGCACCTGCAGCAGATTTAAAATCCTGTTTAAATAACAAGTAAACACTTAACCACAGTCAAACTAAAAATAAACATAAACACACAAGCCATAACCTGCAGTTTGCTTAAAGCGCAGGCTATTAATATGTGGCATCTCTACCAAGGACACAATTTGATCGTGAACCTTTCCCTTTTCTTCTTCTTCTTAGCTTGAACTCCCGCAGTCTTCATGCCGTTCCTTTATACGGTTTCCTTTGTATCCTTCTCATTGTTTTCAAAGTGTTTCATTCTAAAGATCCTTGTCAGAACTTTTTCCAGTGTCTGCAGAACAGTCTCAGGGGTTGAAATGAGCTATTCATCTTTTCAAACCTGATGTGAACGATCTTCCCAGTGTAAATGCAAATTGTTTATTTATGCAAATAGAGCAGTTCTTTTATTTACTGATAACAATGATTTTGCTTTCTCTGTTCATTTTTCATCTTGGAAAGTGACATGGATGAAAATTTGTGATGATACAAACACTCTGTGTTAATCTGTTTGCCCTCTATTTTTTTTGCAGTGTGTAGGCTTGGAAAAAAACATGCTGCTAGCATTGCACATTATACTGTCTCCAGTGGCATCCAATCAAAAACCACCTTCTAGCAGTATGGACATAAAACATTCAAGGCAAAGGTCTGTTTGATGTTGTCTTAGTTACAGTACATTTAGCATGGTGTCAGTTTTGTTTTAAGGCTCCCTTTAAAATACTGCCTTCTGTGGAAAGCATCCGATCAGATTAAATAGCTAATTTATGTATAAGCGCTTTGGAATTGGACACAAAGGTCCTATATACAAAAAGATAGCATGCAAATTCAATTGGATTGCATTTACTATTGCCATAACGTAGGTCTCTGGTCATTTTTGCAGCCAGTTATAAAGCTGTGACAACCAGGCTGACAAAAATAAAGCATAGCAAATGGGTTTGTAATAGGGGAAATGGGACTGAAAAAAAAAACTTTTATTGGTACATAGAAAACAAACAGTTATTTATTCCAAACACACTGGCATTTCTCCAGTGCATACCGAAATCTGCATGCATGCATGTACTGCATTTCCTGACCTAGCCTTTGAAATGACTTCCAAAGGAATTTGTTTTTAGAAAGGTGAATGCTGGATTTGTTCAGTATTCACTTCTGATGTACCACACATATTTAATATGGTAAGATACTATTTATGAATATGTAGCTTTTTGGTGCATGGCATTTTTTTTAGTTCCAAATATTGGGGTTATGTTTTGAAAGTCTCATCCCCTAGGATTAGCCTGCCTCCCATCTGACCTGCTGTGACACTAGCCAATCAGAGTAGAATCATTTTAAAACACTGCAAGTTTAAAAAGGTGTGGCTATCTCCCCCTATTGATTTTAGCTGCTGTACAGAAATCTTGGCACACAGAGTATTAAACTAGCACCCGCAATAATAGCGGTTTTAATTTGTAACTGCTACTTGTAGCTGCCATTTTCTACAAGTAGATGCTATTTGTTGTTGCAATTTGTAGCCACTATTTGTAGCTGCAATTCGGGTGCCCTTTTAAACAAGATGTTGGGGTTAAGGTTAGTTGCCCATGGGGGGGGTGGGATAAGGTTTAACCTCCCTGGCGGTAAGCCCGTGCTGAGCACGGGCTATGCCGCCAGGAGGCACCGCTCAGGCCCCGCTGGGCCGATTTGCATAATTTTTTTTTTGCTGCACGCAGCTAGCACTTTGCTAGCTGCGTGCAGTGCCCGATCGCCGCCGCTACCTGCCGATCCGTCGCTCCGCAGCCGCCCCCCAGACCCCGTGCGCTGCCTGGCCAATCAGTGCCAGGCAGCGCTGTGGGTGGATCGGAGTCCCCCTTGACGTCACGACGTCGGTGACACCATGGCGACGGGGGAAGCCCTCCAGGAGATCCCGTTCTTTGAACGGGATCTCCTGATCTCCGATCGCCAGAGGCGATCGGAGGGGCTGGGGGGATGCCGCTGAGCAGCGGCTATCATGTAGCGAGACTTTGTCTCGCTACATGAAAAAGCAAAAAAAAAAATTTAAAAAACGCATTTGCTGCCCCCTGGCGGATTTTTAGCAAACCGCCAGGAGGGTTAAGCTCCACCAGGTGTGAAGTTAAAGGTTAGGCCCAACCAGTGGAGCGTTCTGTGTGAGAGTAGGGAGAAGTTAGGTCATAGTACAATCGGTATATATTATCAATATTTTACTATATGAATGTACTAGAACAATCGGTAAAATTATCCATTTTCTACTATGGCTTTTTTCAATGTATGCAATCAGAGTACCCCAAACAATTACCTTGTTCTCGGCTCTGTCCCTAATGCTTTTTACCTTTCAATTGACAAACACTAAGCACAACCGTTTAGGCCCAGTGCACATCAAAACCGCTAGCAGATCCGCAAAATGCTAGGCGTTTTTGTGAGCAGATTTCAGAGCGATTCTAGGCATGTTTAGAGACATTTTCTAAACATGCCTAGCATTTTCTGGAGCGTTTTTGTGTAGCAGATTACACATATTGTTACAGTAAAGCTGTCAATGAACAGCTTCTGTAACAAAAACGCCTGGAAAACCGCTCTGATCTAGAGTTTTCCAGAGCAGTTTGAGCTTTTCCTATACTTTACATTGAGGCAGAAACTGCACACGTGCAGCAGGAGGGACGTTTGCGTTTTGCTAAAAACCTCAAACCACTGGTGTGCACCATCCCATTGAAATACATTAGCCAAGCATTTTCACAGGCGGATGCAGTTGGCGGATCGCTGCTAAAACCGATCGGTGTGCACTGGGCCTTACTAACATTCCCTGCCTCTCTTACTCCAACCATTAACCTAACCTTTCATCTATACCTAAACCTAAACTTAATCAATTGAACATTCTCTAATATTAATTTAAGTTACAACTCAACTGTAGTTTATAACTACAATAATGATAACATGATCCTAAGATCCACAAGAACATTAGCTCTCAAAAGAGCTGTTTTGGGGTGCTTTTCAGCAACAAATATCAGCAAGGAGCAAGCTAACAGACCTCCCAACTATCACTTTCCCTATCTTTCCAATGTCTCTCCCTTCTCTCACTAATACTGCAGCACACAGAGTGAGATCATGGCTGACGCTGCTGCCTTATATAAGGGGGGGGGGGGGCTCCAGGAGGGAGTGCAGCTTGATTGGCTGCCATGTGTCTGCTGACTGTGGCTGCCATGTGGCTGCCATTTTCAAACATCCAATCAGAATTTTCACATTGTGTTGCCAAAATTAGAAAATCATCAGATGTCTGGATTTCTTCTCTTTCTTCTATGTTCGCTGATGTTTCAGCAACATTTACAGCATTTCCTAGGTGTGCGTGTTGGGGAATGGGGGAGGGGGTGCATTAAGGGGCTGGGGGGACTTGCATAAAAGGCTTTGTAAAAATGACATCTCTTCCCTGCAAGCAGTCATATGCGGCTTTTGAATGACAGTGGAACAGTGACAGCATCTTCACTATCACTAAAGGGTATTATATCTGCTTTACATTTAGTCTGTTGATTCTCTTCTACATTGCATTTTTTTGTATTTCTCAGTAAGTATTGTGATTTAGTAGCCTGAAAATAGATACAAAATGCGGAGAAACCCTAGTTTTAACAGAAAGATTGCATATAAGTATGGTATAGTGTTTGTAGCGGTGAATGAAACTTCAAGTGCTGTTCTGAACCTGAAAGACTGTGCCTGTTAAAAGTCAAAGGTTTAAGTGTCCCTCCTCGGCTATTTGAAATGCTGTGAGGGAACAAAATGAACAGAAAACTCTTCCAGGATTCTTTTTACCATTATGCAGGCCGATCGTTCATAAAACATCTAGAAAGGTCAATCTAGTAGGATTAAATGTGTTTCCTGTAATAGTGCTTATTGTAAAAGATCACTATGAAAGGTACAGAAAATTATGGCTATGCTATGCCAAGAGAGATTCCCTTGCCTTTACTCTTCTGTGTCTTGTTATAAACCAGCTACGGACCTGTATCACATTGCCAGTCTGGAGAGAAAAGGCATCACTTCTAATTAAAGTCAAAACATAACAATATAAAATAGGGTTTACTGTTACGAAAATCATCCATGCATATGATCGACAATGTATATATCATATCCAATTAATTTAAAGTGCATCTGTGATGTGGTGTATTTGTGCATTTATACTTACCTGGGCTTCCTCCAGCCCCATGATGTGTGTGGGCTCCCTCACTGTCCTCTCGTAACCCCCCCCCCACCCGGTAATCTGACCAGTCACAGCCAGAGCCAGTCATGTGCTTTATCACATGTGCAACCCAGCCGCGTGCATACCCCCATGAGCACCTGTGCCTGGGAGAGTTCTGCACCTGTGTAGTACTAATGTGGAGCCACAGAATGCTCCCAGCTATGTGAGCACGGCAGGTGGTCCTCACGCAGCCGAGCCACGCATGTGCAGAAAAGAGCGGGCTGCAAGATTAGATTGGGGGGGGGGGGTTACAAGAGAAAGGGGGGGCTGGAGAGGATGGAGAGGGAGTTCAGGCTTCTCATGGGGATGGAGAAAACCCCAGATAAGTATAAATACACCAGTACACCACACCTCAAGTTTCCTTTAAATTTACATATTACCTAAATATACAAATTATAGAGGGTCAGGCAGTGATACTATTAGGGTAGTCACAGATTTTTTTGAGGTCTTTTTTTCCCCAAATCCATATCAGATCCAGTAATTCAGTGAACAAATTCTGGATTTTCTATAACCTATAGTCTTTATCTATTCTTAACCCAGCATTTAAAGGTGCCATTTGGCAAGACCATCGTTCTAATGCACAAAATATATCATCTATTTTTTCACCTAATTTATAGCATGACTTTTCAGGACCCATCAGGCACAAGGCACTTAAGGAGTTCTTCTCAATTAATTTTAAGCAGTCAGTATTTTCTTTGGCACGTCCTTACTGACTAGACATGATACGGATATGGTGAGAAAATATATAGGTTCTGATGCAAAAAACCTGGTACCTTACATGGTACCTCTGTAGAACAATGCTGGAGTGCATTGAGTGTACTTAAAATAGGTAAACTGTTTTGCAACTTTATTTATAGTACTTTTGGCTTGCTGGATGATAAGAGATTAAGCAAGATACGATAACCCACAAGAAAGATACAGTGAATTAGGACCCAGGGGAGGCAACTCATCAGGTGTGTGTTGTAACTCAGAGCATGAGTTATAGTAGACTCACACCCAAATATTCCACACTCAGCCAAATATTCTCACTACTATAACCACTTATGCCTCATTCAAAACATTTCAATGTGAATTAAAGAAGCTCCTTTATAAAATACTAAAACTTCGCCACTTCTAGACATTGAATACCGTTGCCAAATGTGAATATGCCCACTCTTTATCTGAAGGTACATAGTCTACAGTTGCTAGCAGGCTTCTAAACAAACAAAGATATATACACCAACTCCACTGCGCTCACAATCTTGTGAACTTTCCTTGTCAATCACAATGTAAGGTCCCACCAGAGTGCAGCTCTTATCTTGCTCTGGGATTAAAGCTAATGCACTGTGAAAAACAGAAATGTGAAAAACAGAAATTCTAAACAAACAATGAAACTCTTGTGTTTCATAGAGGGCCTTTGATTAACAACAAAGCTGTGTAAAATACACTCATTAGCTTTGGTTTTTGTAGTTAAATCTGTAAGCAGCATCAATACCTCAGACTGTAACTTAAAAGGTGGCCATACTCTGGTTGTCTTTTTAATAAATTAGACATTAGATATAAATATCCTATCCAATGTAAATCTATTGAAACAATGGCACTTTCAATCGATATTATGATTGAAATATAGACAATGTAATTATCCCCAAATAGCAGTTCTTGCTTGATCATGCTTTCACCGGATCCCACTGGAAACTGAACAAGGCTTGCAGCTGCTGTAGTAAGATTCTGCTGAAATCTTATCTAATATCTAAAGGTGTCAGTGCACAGTGGTAGGTAAAGGATGTGGTTTCCAGATGAGTGTAATTTGTATTTATTTTGGAGAAGGCATTTTTTTCCCCTTTCACTACATAGTTCAAGACGGTAGATTTAGTGAACTGTATCGTTAGGTTAGCTAGTGAACCATAAAGCTGAAATTCAAACAAAAAAAAAGCATGATATCCGTGTGTACAATTTTATATTCCATTTCCCTTAATTTAAACCCACTATGTAACTTTTCCCTTCCTTTATCCCAATAAGGGGTTTCAGTCAGAGAAGAAAAAAATCGGGGATGATGGTGGACATTACAGCCATGTTCTGATGCTTAAAGAGAACCTGAACTGAAAACAAAAAGTCAAAATAACCAATTACAGGTCATACTTACCTCCTGTGTAGTCTACTACTCAATCTCTTTCTCCTCTCTTGTGTCCCATTTATCCACTGTGATCAATGAATTCTCAGTCCTCCATTTTAAAAATGGACATTACCACATAACAGCTTCCTAGTCAGCACACTGTTAAACTGTAATATCACTCACTTGAGCCATAGAGAAACATGGACATTACCTTGCACATTCAATTGTAACTGACAGCTGCTGATATATAACTGACAGCAACTGGTATATTTTAGTTCTGACAAAATAGTGTCAGAACTGGAAGGGATCACTGTAAGAAGAAAATGGCGAGCCTTTGAGAGGAACGGACGGTGAGGTAAGTATGTAATATTCATTTGCAGCTACGTCATGTGTTTATTTTAAATAATTTTCCTCGCTTCAGGTTCCCTTTAAGTTAAGCAGTTTCAATAGTGTGTTGCTAGCTATCACTTTTGCATTAGAACTAAAGCAAAAAGACAGAAGATGACCATATATTCTGCCTTTTTTGCCCATATGCATCTGTTTTTTGGCTTTGTTGGTGTTTCACTGTGAAGGACCAATCTAAGCTAGGGTATAAATCTGGTCAATTTGTCTGTTGGCAAGGACTTTTTGCCATGGATTTTAAAACCTGAGTTATAGAGAAAGATCAGCTGGTGGTTTGCACATTCACTATTCTCTTTACTGTCTTTGCTTATTATGGTGATGTGAGCTCAGGAGGCAAAAGCTGCAATAAAATAAGGAAATAGCAGATCTCTAAAGTACTTATACTGTACTGGTCATCTGTCTGGCCCCTGGAATATACCTGGATTTACCTGCTTGAGATCAAATATGACTTCCTCTTCTGTAAATACATTTTCTATATATTTGGCTACTTCCTGATCACTTTTACTCATCTCAGCATTTTTTTATGGGCAGACAGCTTGTTCTCTAGAAAAAGAGGGGCCTCCCTAGGGAGATTTTGCAGAGAGATTGTACAGTTTCTCATAAAACATTCTGAATTGCTCAGCTATTGCCTCAAAAGGTTTGTATTTTTTATTCTTATTATGTATAATGCATGATATTTGTGTCTTTACTTTCACAGCTCTAAGAAAACTTACTAACATTCTGTCTGGCGTGTTGCCAGGCTCATAAAAGTATCTATTAAGTACAGCAAAGTTTTATTTTATCTTCCCATCCAAAACTTTTCAAAAACAAAAGCATCTTAAAGGTAGAATAAAAATTAAAAAAACAAGAGCCGCTTCTAGTGTTGTAACTGTTATTGCTAAAGATCTGATAAGCATTAGTGGGAATTCACAAATGTGGTCACCTGAAAGACGTACACTTGCTCTAAAAAAGCAAAGGTGCAAAGCTACGAACATAAGCAGGAGGTGTCATATGAGACTAAAAATAACAGCCTTAAAGGAATACTTAAGTCATCAAAAAAAAAAAATGACTTCTAATCACCCGGGGCTCTCCTCAGCCCCCTGCAGCTGAACAGTGCCTAGTGTTGGGCGAACACCTGGATGTTCGGGTTCGGGCCGAACATGCCGAACATGGGCCAGATGTTCGGCATGTTCGGCCCGAACGCCAAACTCAATGGAAGTCAATGGGACCCCCGAACATGCCCATTTTGGGGGCCCTATGGGGTCGCAGGCATAAGGGGGGAGCATGCCCCGATCGCGGGGGGGGTCGGAAATTCCCCCCACCCCCTCCGCTAGCACTCCCCCCTCTGCCCGCTTCCCCATAAAAAAAGTTTAAGGCAAGTTAAATAGTACTTGGTGGCTGGCCTGGCACTGGCAGTGGAGTGAGGAGGAGGAGGAGTCCGAGTAGCAGAGTGACGCGTTGAGGCCGGGCAGCGGGCGGTTAAGCGGTAGTACCCTTGTGGTACTTCCGCCCTTTCTCTGACCTCACGTCCTCTGCATACGAGGGTACGCGTCACGCGTACCCTCGTATGCGTCATCACGTAGAGGACGTGAGGTCAGAGAAAGGGCGGAAGTACCACAAGGGTACTACCGCTGAACCGCCCGCTGCCCGGCCTCAACGCGTCACTCTGCTACTCGGACTCCTCCTCCTCCTCACTCCACTGCCAGTGCCAGGCCAGCCACCAAGTACTATTTAACTTGCCTTAAACTTTTTTTATGGGGAAGCGGGCAGAAGGGGGAGCGCTAGCGGAGGGGGTGGGGGGAATTTCCGACCCCCCCCCCCCGCGATCGGGGCATGCTCCCCCCTTATGCCTGCGACCCCATAGGGGGGCCGTATTGCGGCATATTCGGGCGAACAGGGCCCTGTTCGGCCGAACAGGGGCCCTGTTCGGCCCTGTTCGGCGGCCATTCAGTAGTTCGGGGCGAACCCGAACTTAAAAGGCCGAACACCATCAGGTGTTCGGCCGAACTCGAACATCACCCGAACAGGGTGATGTTCTGCAGAACCCGAACAGTGGCGAACACTGTTCGCCCAACACTGACAGTGCCCTCGCCGTGTCCCTCCGATGCGCCTGGACTCGCCGGCGGGCACTTCCGGTTTGGCCGTCACCGGCCGACAGGCTGGGAACGCGGCTGATTAGCTGCGTTCCTGGCCGCAATAGCGCCATCTATAATACTATTGCGGCCGGGAACGCGGCTTATAAGCCACGTTCCCAGCCTGTCAGCCGGTGACGGCCAAACCGGAAGTGCCCGCCGGCGAGTCCAGGCGCATCGGAGGGACACGGCGAGGGCACTGTTCAGCTGCAGGGGGCTGAGGAGAGCCCCGGGTGATTAGAAGTCATTTTTTTTGATGACTTAAGTATTTCTTTAAAGCAAACCTGAACCAAAAAATAAAAAGTATGAAATTGTATGTGTAGTACGGATAACAGATAGAACAATAGTATCAAAGAAAAGAGTCTCATTTTTATTCTCAGTCATATAGTTTTTTTTTATAACATTACATCACTCTGTCATATTTGCAGTTTAGAAGCCACATTTAAAGAGAACCCGAAGTGCGGTTCTGACAATGCAATCCACGTACAGAGGCTGGGTCTGCCTATACTGCCCAGCCTCTGTTGCTATCCAGATCCCCCCTAAGTGCCCCATGTGCTCTGCAATCCCCCATAAATCACAGACGCGCTGTGTGGGCTGTGTTTAAATCTGTACTGTCACTCTGCGTGCTCCCCCCGCCTCCTGCATAGCTCCGGTCCGGCCCGCGTCCCTTCCCTCCAATCAGCGTGGAGGGAAGGGATGCGGGTGGGGACTGGAGCTATGCAGGAGGCGGGCCTGACCGCCTCCTGGTTTGACGACTGGGTTTGATGACGAAACGCGTAGGGCGGAGCCAGTACGCTAGACGCCAGACGTAGGCACGCCTCCTCAGGCGAGCAAGCGGAAGCCCGGAGTAGTGTGGAGATTCCAACCGGCGGGACGCTGCAGGAATTTTGGAGTGCACCTACAAGGGCCCTAGGAGAGCCGCTGTGACATGCTTGATATCTTTGTGGAGCTTGTGAGTAGTTTGGAGGCGCGAGAAGCGCAGCTATGTGCCATTTGTCTCAACTTACTACGCAATGAGGTGTTATTTTATTGTGTTTTTAGTTGCAATTTTATGAAGATATTAAACCTTTTGATACCAGCATATGGATGTGCCTCACTGATGTGTCGGAGTGAGACTTAAAACAAAGCGAGAGATCCACCTGCATAAGAGGTGGTTATAATCTGGTGAGCCTCTCCAGTATTGGGTGGTGGTGTCACGAGTGGAAGCACAGAGTGTTCACAACTACACGGGTCTCTTTGCATTTATGCTGTTACAGTATTACGTGATGTGGAGTTTGTCTTTTTAATTTTAGATCGTGGCTATGGACTGGGAGCGCAGTGGATTTTTACTACTATTGAGATTTTGAATACTGCGAGCAGATTGTTTAGGTGAGCTCTAAATGCTAAACGGAGGGGGTCAAATTTGGCAATCATTGGCCAATCAAAAATTAAGGTGTGTACCAGGCTTAATGCTTTCACTTAGAATAATTAAATTGTGTAGCTGGAAAAATGAGCAAAGCCTAAATGAAAGGACATCATTTTGCTACTATGTCCATGGTAATATGGGTTTCAAATTGAACCCTAACTGTCAGGGCCTTTCACACTTACTGCATCAAATTGTGTCACAGAAAATCTCGGCATTGCGTTGTGGCAGGTCCCGTTGTGGTGACGCAAGAGCTGCAGTACGTCATGTGCGGTTAACCTGAAAGCGAAGCACACTTTCATTGTACCTTTCGGATTCACTGCCATGTAATTGCAGAAGCATTTCAATGCAGTGGACATTTCAAGTGTGGAAGGGGCCTTATAGGTAATATATAACAAGAGACAATTGCCCTTATTCAATGAAATTTTCTCTTGAGCTTTCTGCCAAGAGATAACTTTTCATTAAATTTACAAAATAACTTTTCAGATCTTTGCAATTGAAAACATACAAAAAAAGGTCAGTAAAAACAAAAGTATTATCTAAGTTATGTTGAGCATTTGCTAGCTTGCTGGTGCCTAAAAAAGTATTTTATAGATAGGTTGTGAAAATATCTCCTAGGAGAAAAGTTAATAAGCAGAGGCCAATGTTTGCGTTTGCAAAAGAAGTCTGTCCAAATAAATTGGTACAAGTCTAATTTCAAATCTTTGTTTATATGTTCTAACTATTCTGATCATTATGATCTTACTGGGAATTTGGCGTTTCTTTGTTGTTGGTTTTTATACCACTTCAATCTCAGTGGTGGGTCTCAAATGGAACAAACAAGAATGGCCTAATGAGAGAAGGCAGACAATAGGCAAGCTTCTAAAATCTGTTGATGTCATTGTGTGGATGACAGATTATAGGCACAAGAATGAGAAAAGAACTATAACAGCCTGGATCCAGACAATGTATTTGAGCGAAATAGCTAAGATTTAGGAACTGGCACAAATACAAGCATCTCTGCCAGGAAATCTATGTTAAAGTTGCAACCTTTCATTCAAGTGCTTAATGGATAGCTAGCCGAGCTCAACGTGAACACTTGCTAGGCTATTTTATTACGCAGGAAGACCACAAAATCTTATAGAAAGGTATTATGAAATTTATGGAGCAACACAGCTCAGATTTTCACTTCACAATACAGAGGGAAATCTTACAATCTCTCTGGCTGTAAACCATTAATGCAGTGATAGAGCAGATAGTTACTTGTATAGATCATGGCTGTTTAGATGTTGTACGCGAATACGGAACAATAAGAAAAAAAATTGCAATACTATTTCCTTTCCAGCAAAGAAAGACTTAAAGGTAGGTTGTGAATTTACCGAGGTCAGTGAATGGAAAATGAGGAAGACAGATGACTCTGGTTCAGAGCTAAATGCGTGTCACTTTCTGTCCTGATTGAGTCGCAAGTGACCTAAACTAAAGCAGACGTGACTAAAACCTCCAACGAGCTTATACAACGTTCTTTTTAACCTTTCTCCAATGACTGATAATATTCTATTATTCTTGGGTTGGGAAAACTGCTGATTATTTTTTGCTTCAATGGCAGAGATAACAACAGTAGGATTCTGATGGAGTGCAGCTGCATTGCTTTTAAAAGAAGAAATTACTCAAACCCCTTTATACAGCTGCACTCTTCTTGCTGTTAAACAGGAACAAATGGTGTGTCTTTCACCTTCAGTTTTAAGTATAACTGCCTTTTAACCTAATTCTCAGTATGAAGTAAAGCTTTGTATATGGAATGCCTTCCTGACGACTATGTTCTATAGCCACATACTGTATGTGTACACAGTTCCATCATTGGCAATAAGCATCAAAGCCCTATAAGGATAGTCATGAAAAATGATTTGCCATTTAGGTAGCGACTGTTCATTAAACAAAGGGATGCATAAATGTTTACACGTTGAAGTCCAACCTGCATTTAATCACAAATATAGTTAAAGGTTAGCTTAGCTCTCATAAATTTTGAAAACAGTCCTCATGCCCACTGCTTCCCCCGTTCTTCTACTTCCCTCTCCGTTATGTTGTGAAGACGCCCAGAGCTACGTCTGGGTTTGGCGAGGGTTGGTGAACAGTGCACAGGCCCATGGCCGGGAGTGCTCTGCGCATGTGCACTGCGTAGTCGTGACATCATGGGCCATGGTGCAAAATCAAGGGTGTGTGTTGAAGGACACACGTTGCTGGGCAGTGCCTGGGCATGAGCTGGTTAAATATTTACATTATTATTTATTTATAAAGCGCCAACATATTCCGTTAATTTACATTAATGTGAACATGTAATGACAGAAAAAAATAACTTGGTAGTTTTTATTTTTTTATTTTAGGAAGCTAGTAGATTATTGGATGCCACACTGAGTTATAGCATCACTATTTGTGTCTGTTTTGTGCCTGCAAACATGCAACTTGTTTAAGTAATCATTTAGTAGTCAAGCCAGTGGCACAAATGTTTCCAATTGGTTGCTACTGGTTATTGTTCTTGGCAGAGCCTTATTGCCCTATTGCATATGCTTTACAGACTTCAATAACAAAAGTAACACCAGGGCTTGGTGATATATTGAGTGTGTACAGATTGATTTGAATAGAAGAGAAACCGAATTAAAAAGAGTTTGAAATATATCATATCGAAACAAATCGCACCCACTGCATTATAAAGAAAAACAATACTATCTAGCTAAATCTCACCCATTGTTGAAAAGTTTTGATAAGGTGTACATAAAAAATGGGTGCCAAGGACATTTTGGTGCAGGCAAAAGCTCCGTCAAAATAACAGATATTGTACTATTGTATAGTGTTATTCCAATAGTAAAATAGCAATCCATTTTACTGATATTTTACGATTGCTAAACCTAACCCTATTCTCACACAGAGCCTTCCCTCTACCAAAGCCTAACCCTAACCAATCCGCCCACTGATGCCTTACCCTAACCAACCCCCAAGGATTCCTAATCCTAACGTATCCCCCACTGATGCCTAACCCTAACCAACACCCCCACCGATGCCTACCCTTAACTGTCCCCAACCATAAATGATCCTCGCACCAATGGCTACTATGTAGACCTTAATTTTATTTTACAAACTAGATTAAAAAAATTCCAGTAATAAGTGGCCTCTTCCTATCTGCACTCCAGTCAGCCTTAAAGGACAACTGAAAAAAGAGGGATATGGAGGCTGCCATGTTTATTTCCTTTTAAGCAATACCAATTGCCTGGCAGCCCTGATGACCCTCTGCCTGTAATACTTTCAGCCATAGACCCTGAACAAGCATGCAGCAGATCGGGCATTTCTAACATTATTGTCAGATCTGACAGATTAGCTGCATGCTTGTTTCTGGTGTTATTCAGACACTTCAAAAGCCAAATAGATCAGCAGGGCTGCCAGGCAACTAGTATTGTTTAAAAGGAAATAAACATGGCAGCCTCCATAGCCTTCCCACTTCAGTTGTCCTGTAATATTTTACTACTGGCTATTTCCTGTGGCCTTTAAATCATTTTTTTTTTTGGGGGGGGGGGGGGGTGTTAAACCCGGCACCCAAATGACTTGCACCGCTTTTGCATTTATTCCTTGTAAACACATTGTGGAATAATTATATATTAAACTATATACCCATAAAAATCAGCTCATCTGAAATGTGTTTGATATAAATCCTATAGAGCTGAAGAGAAAATAATTATTTTTTCTCAACGATGTGGAATTTACCATTAATTAGAGCACATGTGGATGCAGTAAAGACAAACATAGTTGTAAAAAGCATCTTCTTGCTAGTAGATATTACAAAAATACAAACTGCTATTATAATTAGCTTAGAGCCCATTAATATGCCCTGGTTTACTTTGGTAAAATGCCGCAATATAAATATAAGTATCCTTTTGTTGGTGTGTATGCTAGCATCGCAAAATTATATTTAAAATATTTACATATACTGAACTGGAATAAAAATGTCATAGCTAAATCAATCCATCTTGAAAATATTGCAATATTCAAATCTATATCTTTCTTCTTCATTTGAATAATAAAATGTGCTTATAACCCGACTTAACAGCATATAAATAAAATTAGAATGCAGTTCCGTGATGAGAAGTTTAAAGAGACACTGAAGCGAAAAAAAATATATGATATAGTGAATTGGTTGTGTACTATGAATAATTACTAGAAGATTAGCAGCAAAGAAAATATTCTCATATTTTTATTTTCAGGTATATAGTGTTTTTTCGCAGATTGCATTATCCTATAATATGTGCAGATTACACAACACTCCGCATTCAAAATGAGTCTTTCAGAGCAGTCTGTGAAGTAATGACCTCTCCTCTAGCAGAGGAAAAGTAAATAGTCCAGGAACAGTTGAGATAATAAAAGTCAGATAACAGCCCTCTCCACGACTATTAAAGGTGCCCATACACTCGTCAGATTGGCAGCAGATAGATAAGAAATGCATCTGATGATCTATCTGATGCGTTTTTAGAACATTTTTTACCAGAATAGAATTCCAATAGATTTCAGTTTGAAATCTATTGAAATTCGATCTGATGGCATTTTTTTGCCATCAGATTTCCATTAAGGCCAATGCAAACTGATAAGCAATCTCATCAGATCGACCTAAATTTTCCACCCTGCCAGTTCGATGGAAATCCATCGAAACCGATCGAAATCGGCCATCGATCGGTCGATTGGCCAACCGATTTGCAATCGATCTATCGATCGATCGATCGGGATCGATCGGTCGGCCAGAAAATTGGCTGAGTGTATGGGCCCCTTAACTTAGTCGGAGAGCTTAATGGCTTGTTTGCATAGAGATAACAACTGGAGTTTCTCAACTCTTCCTGTACTGGAAACAATTACACTGATGTATATGATCTTAATGTTTTATTTCTTTGCTGTGCTACACATACAAATCATAATATCATCATTTTTTTTCGCTTCAGTGTCTCTTTAAGCCTCATACACATGAATGAGGACTGTCACATGCAGGGAAAGGGACTCGATCCATAGGCTGAGGGATAATGTCATGGTACATGATGGAGCAGTGTGGAGCAGGAGGATAAGGATGAGCACAATGTCCTCACCCTGCATTGAGATGAGATGACACAGCAGGCCGGATGTAGTCACCGATACATTGGGGCACACTAGATTCTCATCAGAGGTGGGGACCAGTGCCATCCTTGGTTGAGAACCGCCTAACGTGTATACAACGTCTTAGTCTAGAGTTCTAGCATCATCTGTCAGCCTTCATTTTCATTAAACATGGTAAAACTGTAAATTTTGTATCCTACTTTTGTAGGAGAAATTAATGAATAATGAGTGTAATGTTAAATTTCTGTGTCTCTCTAGCTAGCTGTTGAGTATTTCCCATGAGTTCTTCAGATCTTCTGAAATGCTGGTTAAAGTGCTGGGCAGAAGGGTTCTTCTTTCTGGAATGTCACAATGATAAATAACTCCTACCACATGAAAAGCATTATTGACCCAGAGGTAATTATGCCACCTGCACACCTACTGATCCTTATCTTTGTTCAGATGCAATTATTCTTCTCACTTACATTCATAATTATGTATGACAATAGCTTTCAGCACTTCCATTTACTAGTTACTCCCTTTTCTTTGTCACCACCATTATTTGCCCCCCAAAAATCTGTAATTGTTCTTTCCATGCTAAGTGCATTGTGACGAGAAAAATACACCCATAAATAGGGGTCTAACTACAAATAATGAGCGCCACAAAAAACGTTGATGCCCCCTAATTACTGATAAGGAAAAATGCTGATATTCTTTTTGCATAAAATTTTCACAAAAGTCATGTAAAATTTGACTTTCGAGCAAAAATCCTTTTGTAAATTATTTTATAATATGTCTGTGATTTTTCCCTTTTTCTGTGTACGTTCATATCAAAAAGAAAAACATTTTTGTTTCCTTTGACCATATTGTGAAAAAAAACAATGAATTTTTGCAAATGTATTCTCGAAATTGAAAATAGGATTTTTGATGCAAAAATGGCTGGTGAAAATTTGCAAGCAACATTGCCCCTAATGTTTTCAACCATTCTCTTGGTGACCCTCAAAAACTGGGGCACATCTAGAACTGGTCTTAAAACAAGTAAGGCCATCATGGTCTTCACACCCATACAGTGTGCAGCCACAAAAACACTGGAGGATGAGTCCTTTATCAGAGCGAGGGATTTTTAGTAGTTGGGGATCCACCCCAGCTTTGTGCCCCCTGTGGTCACAAGGCTCCTGCCATATAGTTACACACAGTAGAGCCATGCACGTGCTTGAAGAGGAGTGTGGCCCAATCAGATTGCCAACAATCCGCTGTTGGTAATGTTTAGAAATGTTCGCGTTCGGTGAGGGTAAACCAGAGGACACTGAGGGAAGCCTCACTGCATCCAGATGAATCTCTCTCCTTAGGTAAATATGTGAATTTGAACCCGAGCTTTGGCTCGGGTACACTTTACATTACATTGCTATTCTGAAAGTCAAAAAGTGTCCTATTACATAGGATACATAGAGTGCATCACTAGCTGCGATCCTCTTGAATGATGTATGAATTCCTATTGGTCAATACAGCTTTGTTTATACAAGTAGTTCTCAAAAATAAATGGACCATGTTAAGACTTAAGAATAAGTGAACTTTATAAAAAGAATAGATTATCCTCTGCTGTATTGAGTCATTTGCATACATCTATAGCTATTTGTAAGGGCAATACATAAAATGTGCCTTCAATGGCCAGATGTTATAAAAACATAAAGGTGTCAAACAGAGATAGAGCGAGACCTGGCCTGACATCGGGGATGTTTTTCTCTTCTTCCTTCTTTTATTTGCTTTTCTGTCGCATTTAGGCAATTTGCAAGCAGAGCATAATGGCTTCAAGGAAATCAGAAGAAACATTACAACTGCAATAGAGCAGTTGTTGTTCACCCCATTCAATGCTTCTGGTCACAAAAACACTTTGAAATAAACCTTTTAGGCAGAAAAGCATGTGTCACTGAATGAATATAGAACATTCATTGAAAAGAGGGAAAGTGCAGCTAATCATCTGTATAGATTAGAAAAGAGAAGACGAGAATAGGGTGGATGGAAAGGAACAAGTAAGAAGTGCAACAAATAACTATAGGGCAGGGACTAGTGAATAAACAGGATCTTTTGCTAGATGTCCAGCAGCGTCCTTCATACATCTCAATCACAATGACCGTACTAATTTTGCTTTTGAAAATATTTAACTACAAGAATGTATTTCCAGTTGTACCAAAGCATTAGACTGCTGTGGGACCCTGTAGCACAGGGAACTACAGCTGGGTCAGGAGACATAGTCATTTGCATAGGTAACAAAAGCATTATTCAAATGTTTAGACAAAATGAATGGGTGCTTACAGTATACAGGCTGGGATTAAGGGCAGGGAGTGAGCGGCTGCATATACTAGAGGAGACATCTTCTTTCGGAAGAGCTTTTTACTGACTGTAAGGGTTTTCTTTACTGTTCTTACTACTAATACATTTGTAATGTGGTTTTCCACTATGCAGAGTTTTTTTGTTTTTACACAACTTGCAATACCTAAAACTGCTTACGGGCAAGTTGGTCAGTTGTTTCTTGAGACCATACCCATCATTATGCTGTTGAAGGTGGCCTTGTTAATGGGCAAGTGCATGTCTGATGGGTGGTGAATGCACTGATAATGTGATGTTACCTATACTATACACAAGGTGTTTAGAATACCCAATACTCCAGGTGGTGGTTTGTGTGCTAGACAGAGCCTGCACTACTATCTGTTTTTTATTTTATTGTGAGGATACGGTCAAATGGACAACAGATGTTAAAGTGTACCATAGACGAAGCACCCTCATGTATTTACCATATTTATCAGTGAGAACATTAGAGAAAACACCTACCCTTCTCTCGGTTTTATCCTTCACTGCTTAGCCTGCTTGTTTTCAGCCCTGACAAAATCCCCGACTGAGCAATTAGTCTGGCTTTGCTCAGGAATCATTATAGCTGAATCTGTCTTCTCTGATGTCTTTTCAAGGCCAAGCCTGCCCCCTTCTGGCTCTGCTTCCCTGTTCTGTATCAAAGAGAGCTGTAATGAGATGGGAGGAGCTGCTGGTGCCGAGGAAGGAGCTATTTTTTTAATCTATATTTGTTAGTCATAAGAGGTTTTTTAGAAATGGTAATTTCATTTTGCACACAGCCCACTAAATAATATGCTTTTCTGATGAACTGTTTTACATGGAGTTTTAGTAAAAAAAACCCACAAAAAACGGCATACCAGAGCAGCAAAAATACCAGGTATAGCATTTATTTTATAAAATCTATCTGGGCTATGTTTATGTTGTGCCAAAACGTTCATCTCTGGTTTCCTTTAAGGACTTTGGCCTGAGGCTTGGGAATTGGATACAGGGACTTTATTTCTGAAGCCCTTTTTTTAAGCGCACTTGCTTAAGTTGAAATTTTGTGCTTACACAGTGGCGTAGCTAAGGAGCTATGGGCCCCGGTGCAAGTTTTACATGCGGCCCCCCCAAGCACTCTTTACATGACAATTGATACGGCGCACCAAAACCTGCCAAGGGCAACCACAGTGTCAGAGGTGCAAGATTGGATGGGGAACAGCTTGTTAACCTCCCTGGCGGTAAGCCCGAGCTGAGGTCGGGCTATGCTGCCGGGAGGCACCGCTCAGGCCCCGCTGGGCCGATTTGCATAATTTTTTTTTGTTACACGCAGCTAGCACTTTGCAAGCTGCGTGTAACCTCCGATCGCCGCAGCTACCCGCCGATCCGCCGCTATCCGTCGCGCCGCAGCCGCCCCCCCCAGACCCCGTGCGCTGCCTGGCTAATCAGTGCCAGGCAGCGCTGTGGGGTGGATCGGATTCCCCTTTGACATCACGACGTTGATGACGTCGGTGACGTCATCCCGCCCCATCGCCATGGCAACGGGGGAAGCCCTCCAAGAGATCCCGTTCCTTGAGGGGCTGGGGGGATGCCGCCGATCAGCGGCTATCATGTAGCGAGACGTTGTCTCGCTACATGAAATTTTTTTTTTTTAAAAACGTATTTGCTGCCCCCTGGCGGATTTTAATAAACCGCCAGGGAGGTTAATGATTACCACTATTCAAAGTATCTAAATAAGTGATTATGAGCACAGGACCAATAGAGAGCTAATACTGTAGTTGAGGGAGGCCCTCTGGCCCTCTGGCCCCGATGCGATCGCTACCTCTGCAACCCCTATTGCTATGCCACTGCGCTTACACTAGACTGGAGGCTTCTATACAACTAAAGTACAATTGATTAGCAATGTATAACAAAGTTTAGTGTTTTTGCTGTTTTAGGTACAGGTGTCACCGCAGGCATCCTCTTGGAAATGGAGCTTAGAAATTCAAGGATCCATCAAATGATTTTGCTGTGGGGATTCATCATGTCTAACTTCTGGGATTCTGTATTATTTGCAAGCAATGGGTGGGATCTGTGTACTTCTTAAAATTTGATTTGTATGTTTGGGCTTCCTGAGGGAATTCTCACAGAAAGTTAAGCCTCGTCCGAACTTAACACTTCTATAAACGTGTCAAGGTATAAGTATAACATAGTAAACATTTTCCTAATGTTTTCACAAAAGGCCACTTTTTCTCCAAAAATATTAATATTGTGAAAAGCAAAAATTAGATAAACAAGTACAAATGAGCAGTTCAGCCGTCTGTAGATAAATGCAGATCTTTCAGGCCTCTCTTCCACAGTCATCAGGTACATTTAGAGGAACTCTATCAAACAATGAGTTCTAAAATAACAATGCACAAATGTCTAAATAGCTGTGTAAACATGTTCCTACTTTTCATGTTAAATATCAGAGGCAAAAGCTTTAATTCATCGTGTGTAGATTTTAGCTAAGTTTGAATTGTCTCATTTGCAGAGGTATGAATCTGCAAGAATCTCTGCAGCCTGACAGGTTAAGAACAGTGTAATATTGAAGCAGATTACCTGACAGGCTTTTGTTTTCACATTTCAGGACACACACACACACACACACACACACACACACACACACACACACACACACACACACACACACACACACACACATTTATGTTGCAAATAAGATACATTTCCTCTGCTCTCTGGGAGAGAAAGCTCTGCCTGTCTCTGACTGAGCTCTCTGCACACATAGGGCTTGATTCACTAATACAAATAGCGTGCCTTATCAGAGTTAAGGGGCCTTATTGGTGCCTTAGCAGAGTTAAAGGGCCTTATCAGAGTTAAGGGGCCTTATTGGTGCCTTAGCAGAGTTAAGGGGTCTTATTAGAGTAGGATAGCGAGCGCTATGAACATATGCCTTCTAATTGGCAATGACAAGAGCTCCACTCATCCTACCGTGAGCCCCTGCGGGTCCAATCACTTTAAAGGACATTATCCCCACACTTTAATTGGCCAATAGGCTGCCTGTCACTTAACATGCACAAACAACCTCAAGAATCAGAATTCCTCACTGACTCTCACTACTCTGCATCTCTCATCACTTCACTTTGGTTCCTGCTCCTATTCACTGCAGAAGTGGTATTTCCTTTATAATACTTCTTATTAATACTTTCTGTTGCATTATATTCTTGGGGTATACGCTGTATAGGTTCGTGCTGGCACTTTTTGTCTATATTGGCCATTCATTGGTATGTTTCACTGTAAATACTTTTTCACATTTTTGGCATTTTTTTATGGTGTTATCTCCCTTACACCAGCACCATGTGATATCTATGAATATTAACCTCCTGAGCGGTATGGACGAGCTCAGCTCGTCCATCACCGCCGGAGGCTGCCGCTCAGGCCCTGCTGGGCCGATTTTTATCAAATAAAGTGCAGCACACGCAGCCGGCACTTTGCCAGCCGCGTGTGCTGCCTGATCGCCGCCGCTCTGCGGCGATTCGCCGCGAGCAGCGGCGAAAGAGGGCCCCCCTAGCCGCCTGAGCCCTGCGCAGCCGGAACAAAAAGTTCCGGCCAGCGCTAAGGGCTGGATCGGAGGCGGCTGACGTCAGGACGTCGGCTGACGTCCATGACGTCACTCCGCTCGTCGCCATGGCGACGATCTAAGCAAAACAAGGAAGGCCGCTCATTGCGGCCTTCCTTGTTTATTATGGGCGCCGGAGGCGATCGGAAGAACGCCTCCGGAGCGCCCTCTAGTGGGCTTTCATGCAGCCAACTTTCAGTTGGCTGCATGAAATAGTTTTTTTTTAATTAAAAAAAAACCCTCCCGCAGCCTCCCTGGCGATCTCAATAGAACGCCGAGGAGGTTAACAATATTGCACAGATCTATGCATCTTTTTTCTGCATTTTTATTGTACGCTTCACTGAAAATATTTTTATAATTTTTCTGTTTTTGCAATCTGTTCTTGAGAGATCGCACATTTTATAGTTATATTATATATATACTGTTTAGGCCATTAGTATTACTAGACATTTGGCATAATTTATTTTTATGTTGTATATTAATCTGCATAATAGGAACTATAGAGGCTTGCCTATTATTAGTCTGTATACAGACTTATGGATATCATGCGACCATGCCTTATTTTTAACATTGTTTTTAATCATGCACATTTGATACAATAAAGAGTTTCTGATCAGTTAAGCAGTGATTCATTTCGATTTAGTCAATTAGGATTTCAGAGTGGGAATTCTGATTTAGTGAATCAAGGCAATAGAGTTAATGATGCACTGTGAAGGGAATCCGCCCTCCCCTCATGGCTGAGTCTGCCGTCAGAATTTCAGCAGACTGCCATCAGAAAACTGTGCAAGGGATTAGATAACAGTAAACAGAGAGATAAGGATTCAGATGTATACACCAACAGCACTTTCCAAACATTTCCTATCTCAATTGAAAAAAACATGTCAATCAATAGTGTCCCTTTAATAAAGGTGCCTGTTGAAAATAACCGATAGGCGAAGCCTAACACTAAAGACAACCCCCACCCTCACCGATGCCCAACCCTATCCCGCCATCAACTTGGTGAAAAGCGTGTCCCAAAAAATAGCGGGCGCCAGGGCTGCCCAATATCCAAACTGTGACTAGGAATAGCCACAGTAAGCAAAGAAGGTGACCTCAGTGCTTGCTATTTTATCAGGTAACTTTTTTAATAGGATATATCTCATGTCTTTTTCAACTATTGAGCATAGCATATTTTGTAAAAAATAAACTGTACCAAAATCATAAAAACAATATTACAGCTTTGTCACGGATGTCCTAATGGATGTCTTGCTCACATGGTATTGGTATATGGTCCTACCCAGGGGTAGCAATGGGTGCCTTTTCAACATAGAACAATTTGGCTTCTGTTTTCATAGCTAGTTAGATGCTGCTGAAGAGATAAAAAAGATATTTTATAGGGCGTAGAGTTAAAATAACCGATTTTATTCTGATGTAGCAGGCTTGATGTTATATTGTACTTTCAGGATATAAGAACTTGTTAGACTAAAACTGTTAGAATAGTTGTCCAGCTGTGCTATAAAGCACTGATAAACCTCATTGCTTTGTATCACCTGTGGGACTTATTCTAATAAATTTGCAGCTGCATCGAATTATGTAACTGATAGAGCAGCACTGCTACTTCTCGGCATAATATAGCCATTAACTGTTTGTTCATCATTATCAGAATTGTTGCTTTGTGTTAAGGTGCGTACAGTTGCTGTATTTTTATAAATGAAGGGTCCAGTCAGACCCTCCCACGGGGCGGTCATACTGCCAACAGTAGTACGTGAGTGCAAGCTGTCGGCAGACTGATAAGACTGTTTTTGATGGATCCGCTGAACGGGTCAGTCAAAAACATAACAGTCTTCCGACAGCCTGTACTCATGTCAGCAGAACGACCGCCCCATGGGAGGGTCTGAAGGACTTGTCGTTTGTAAAAATACGGCGTGTGTACGCACCTTTATAAAGATTAATCTACTACAATTGCAATTGCAGAGTATCAAAGTAAACATTGGGAAGCAATGCAGTTTATTTGTATATCATGGCCCTTAGCTACTTTTAACTCATCATAATAATCATCACTGCTTATGTTACAGGGATTTATTCCACTGTAACTGCAACTGCATTATTGCAGGGACTCATGACACAGTAGGTAGGGGAGGATAAGGAGGATTTTACAATATTACTTTTGCAGACTCCATTCACTTATGATCTAAAATCTTAGTCAGCGCAACCTTATCACTAGATATTACTTATTTACACTACAAGAATCACTAAAAGAACCTGATTTTAAAGCTACTTTTGTTTAGATATTCAGGAGTAAATAAGAGTATATATACATATATTTTGCGCAGAGTATAGGTGTACATCTTGCAGAGAACTGATTTCTTTTTCCAGCTTGCCTTACAAAAGCAAGTGCCATGAGTGATAGCAATGCAGCAAATAAAAGGAGCTCCACAATTACCTATTGAGGAGACACAGCTGACAAACACCGCATGTTAGTTTTGCAATTAGACCCCTTGCCAGCTCTAACACTATGAGATGCTATAATACCTCAGCAATACTGACCAGAGATCTGCTCTCTGATATTATGGGAAGAGGAAGGAATGCCAGCAATGGCTATTTGGAGGCTTTCCATGGTACATTACAATCAGCACGATGTAACATTTTTACAATCTGTGTGGCAATTAGGCTTATTCTATAATGCAAAGAGTAATGTGAAAAATCTGTGTGTACAAAACAATCCAATGTACAGCTGAAATACTGATATGTAATTCCTATTTATTTTCTTTTCCATAGATGGGAAATAACATACAGTACAATTACATGGGTTTTATAGAGAAACAACAGATTTTTTTGTATGCTGGTTTAAAGCCATCCAAACATTTTAATGGGCTGTCAGGTGCTGCAGATGCAGTATTTGGGTTGATTTACTACAGGTGGTGAACATAACTGATCCTACAAACTTGAACAGAGTTTGTGCTTCTGCAGTCACACACATGCCAGCATGGACGGACAGATACACACACACACACACACACACACACACACACACACACACACACACACACACACACACAGAGCAGGGATGAGCAGAAACTACGCCAGTGCGAGTTTACGCATCGTAATTTGTAGGTGAAGTTTCAAAACTACGCTTACGAATTTACATGTAGCGAAGTACCGCTACACGTAGCTTACACCACTATGCGTAGTTAACAAGTGTATTGCATAGTGAACTACGAATGCGTTACGCGCGTCTAATTTTCCGCGTGCGATTGTATGCTTACACATTTACGCATTGGAAAGGGAAATGTATGCGTAGAAGTGTTCCTTGTATAAGCATTTAACGAGGAATTAATGCATACAATTTTATGCATGAGGGCATAGGCATCCACATAAACTACGCTTCGCACTACGCGTAATTGCGTATTTTAACACGTAGTCTACAAAATGCATACGAAATGAATATTTGATTTCGAAGCCGTAGTTTGGCGAAGTGTAATTGCATAAAACTACGCGTAGTTCCAGCGTAGCGAAGTTGGCTGACTACGACCATCCCTGACACAGAGCATATCTTTGATACATTCAGGATAGCCCGGATTAATGAAAAAAAAATTAATACTCCAGTTACTGCATATAGCTTCAGTTATACCATTGCTAATATGTTAACCATTCTGCACTTTCACTCTGTTGTGGTTATATCCCAGGTGAAGGTTTCACATTTTTGACATCCAAAAATAATTTAAGAAAAAAATTAGTTCAACTTTGCTGAATCATTTATGTTCTTCATTGTACTCCAGCCTTAAGCTATGTATACAAACAAAGTCCGCCAGAATGGACAATAATGATAATTTGCAAGGTTCCAGGCGAATATTCGACAAATCGAGGCCTTGGGTTGAAAAGAATATTAAGGCCCCACATTTTTAAACACTAACAATGCCAGAATATAATTTTGTAAGGATTCTCAATATTAGCCCTGCAATAATAAATAGATGTAAGCAATATGCATGCAAACTGTGTAAACACACACACACACACACACACACACACACACACACACACACACACAATTCACATCTGTAACCATATGCTGAAGTTCAAATCCTGTGCACATTGCTTCCTACATATCTGTGCATAATTGGACTTGTACATGCTTTAGACCTTTTACACACGTATGTCACCCAGCAGGGATTGGGATGTGATTATGTATTTTCAGGTGGTATTGAAATTCAACTTCCTCACTAATGTTGAATGGACATTTTTGCTTACACCAATTTTTTTGCTATACACCAGCGGTGAAAAACTTGCATACGTTTGGTATGTAAAGCAATTTAGCTTCCTTGTCAACTAGATATTTTGCCATCATCAAGGCCCCTAAGGTAGGTCCCTTATAGCAGAGTTCCCTATCCCTGTCCTCAAGGCCCACCAACAGTACATGCTTTGCAGGAAACCACACACAATCACAGGTGGGGTAATTAGTGTCTAAGCAGAGCTGATAAACTACCTCTGTGGATTCTTACAAAACATGCACTGTTGACGGGCCTTGAGGACAGGGTTTGGGAACACTGCCTTATAGGAATTTAAAAAATGCACCTTTAGGGCAGTGGTAGGAAGAACCACTGCAACCATAAAACCATAGAACTCATCACTAGAGGTTCAATAGACCTGTTTTTTGTTTTGTTTTTTGAAGGGGGGAGTGTTACCATCAGCCGGGTGTCAACACGGGTGCATGGTCATGCATTTTGAGAAATTTAAGGGGAAATTGAAAATGAGTGGATTTTCTGTAAAGCACAAATGAACAATTTTAGGCATCACTGCTCATCACCATCACACACACAATCATCAAATAGTTGACTTCCGTCTAAAACCACTAAGCCAGGAGACAGAAATTATTTGGTCCCCCCTATTCAAAAATAAGGAGAGCCTGTCCATACATAGACTGATAATAACTCCAGTGGTTAGGCCTTCATAAATGTCGGTTCAAATGTTGCATAATAGGTTGATAATGTTATTATACACAGAAACTGTCCACTTCATCCAGTTCATACAAACCTTATGTCTTGATTATATGGCTATTTGAGACACATACATTTATTTCTCACCACCTCAATGCAATACTCATTTTGCAGTGCTATAAAAGTAATAGATTTGGTCATGGTGGATACTTCAGGACGATTAAACACTTTAGTCTTGTGCACCACAATGGCCTCGATTCATCATTGTCTTTGAGATAACTTTTTCCAGTTTGTTAAATTACCGAATTCGAAGTTTAGCGATTTCTAGTTGTATTCATCAAGGTTTTTCGGCATTCGGTGTGAATTCGATAACAATTCGGTAAACTTTCGGTAACGTGTCGATATTTCCATTTTACAGCAGTAATTTAACACAAGGCCATAAGATTCCCATGGAATTGTGGGTAATAGGCAGTCCTTTGAGCACTACGTAGCAACATTCTGAATAGGGTTTAACACCTGGACCAGGATTCTGAAAGTGGTTGGGACAATCCCACAATTTGATAGGAGCCTTTTCTAAAAAATTATAGTGCAGCTAGCAAATTAGTTAACCCTGGCGCTGCCTGTGTTCTCTTAAAAGATGATTCAAGAGAAATGCAGATGTCGTGTTATAGCAAATAAATCTATTCTCTTACAAATTTATATGGTTGCAGACCTTATTCTTGCCCTTCTGCGCCTTTGAATCACTCTCAGCTGATACATAACCACTTCAAATGGCTCCATCTTCTCTGTCAGCAATGATCTGACAGGAATAACGACAGAGCAGTGAAGGAGATAACTAATCCTAAATGTAACGCTAAACCACGCCCACTTTCTTTTTCATGAATTGCACTTTATTCCGTTTTAGCGAATCGTTACCGAATCATTACCGAATGTTCGCTAACAGCTGTAGATAACTTTGATGAATCCTGAAATGAAGTTAACAAATTCGGTATTTTACCAAACTGTTGTTAACAAATTTGCTAAGTGTTGATAAATCGAGGCCAATGTGGGTATGTAGCATTATACCCAGCCACCTAAACCTCTAGGAAATCACCACAACTAACTTCCCCATCACACACCTGTAAAATAACTAACACTACATGCATCTAACCATACATGATGATGTTATAAGTTTCACCCTGGCCAAGACTTCCTCTGATTTCACAGGATGGATTCATAAGTGACTCATTTTATTTTTTGTAGGACGGTTGCCTTTGAGATGGTTATACAAGCTAGTTGTTCTGGAGGAGGAGTGACATAGCTTTAACTCTTTAGGTATATATTTTGGCCCTTATTCAATTCACTTTTCTTCTAAGTTTTCTCCAAGGGATAATTTTTCATGTTTTGTATAAAACATTTCAGCACTCTGCAATAAAAAAAAAATATTAAAAAAGTAGCTGAAAAGGTGCTGCCAAAATCAGTGGCGTAGCTAAGAAGCCGTGGGCCCCAGTATAAGTTTAGCATTGGGGCCCTCGAGGCATGCTTTAGATAATTGTTACAATACATCAAAACCAATCAAGGACAACCACAGTGTCAGAGGTGCAAGAAGGGAATGGGAAACTGTGTGTTAATGATCACTACTATTGAAATCAACTATAGAAGTGATTATTATCAGCACAGGACCAATAAAGAGCTAGTACTGTGTTTGAGGGGTAGGCCCCTTGGGGCCCCCGATGTGGCCACTACCTCTGGACCCCCTATTGCTTGGCCATCGGTCTAAATGATTCTGAGTATTTTCTTGCTTGCTGGTGGCTAAAGGCATGCATTTTAATCACTACTATCAAAAGCAAGTCTACACCTATCTGACTGCAGAAATCCCATTAGCTTGGCACTACACAGGTAGAGAGATATGAGCTGCATGTTTTAAAAACAAGATGGCATAAGATGGCATAAGCTGGTTTCCTTCTTTAATAAGTAAGCTCAGGGCCAGGCCGAGGCAGAGGCTCCAGCCTCAGGGCGCAGTGTAGGAGGGGGCGCTCAATTCATTCAGTTGTCATTCCCAATTGTGTTTGAAGCAGAAAGAAATAGGAAAAGGGGATACATGGCAGTGACTGCAAGTCAGATAACTAGAGATTAAGGTATTGGGGAGGTTGGGGGCCCGGGGCGCCTCTTAGTCTAGTAGCAATCAGAGTGTGACGGCTGGGGCGGAGGGATGGAGGGGCGCACTTTGGTGTCTCAGCCTTGGGTGCTAAAGGACCTTGTCCCAGCTCTGAGTAAGCTTACTAATCTTCCTTAGAAAAAAAACATAACTTTCTTGCATAGAGACAGATCATCATTACAGTAGTGTATGCTGAAAGACTGTAATGTATTACATGAATACTTTTGTTTTATCACCACATTAATAGTCCTCTTATAAACAGCATAGTACATGCTTAGTTTACCAGTTTTTTAATCAACATAGACATGTTAAACAGTTGATGGCTCTATCCCTGAAACTGTGGGATGCCTTTGACATCGGCAGTAGTGCACAGTACAGTGGGAGTCTTGGAACAGGTCCCAGGAACTTCTTTTATATGTGTACCTACAACAGGTGATATTTAAAGAAATGAGAAGTCTCTTTGACAACGCTGCTGAAATAGGTTAAATATCTCTGCTGAAAAAGCAGTTTAATTATACAAAAACAACTGACAAGGAAGGAGTAATGGGATGAGGGAACACAGTGGGATAGGAAACAATTACTTTTGTTTCTGTCTTAGCCGTGCACTTGACTAAATCTAAATCAGATTGTAGTGCAAACCACAGAATAAAAAAATAAAAAAGCTATGCCGCTAATAAGGATGTCACTTGTCAAAATAAAGCAAGCAATCTCAAAGTAAAGAGAAAATATCTTGCTATTTAAAGACCTTTGTTTTGCATATTTTTATTGTGCAGATTTGCATAAAGGTAACCTTGATGCAGAAAATAGGTTTTGATGGATGCAAAGCGCACATTTCATAGTAGGAGTGACTGAACATCACAAGCAAAGGTTTGCAAATGCAATCACAAATTTTACTATGAAAATTTGCAAAACAAACATTTGCAGTGAGCCCCATTGTCTTTAATGGCAGGTGAACAGTTATTCTTAACATACCCCCAGGTTTCCCTCCAAGTTCAGCCATCCCTATTTTCTAGTGCAACAGAGTAACCAAGCAGCTCAGGGTGACCTAAACCACTAGGAATGTATAGCGGGATAAAGGGAACCAAAAAGCCCTCCTACTAAAAAGCAAAGCTTGGTGTAATTTGCCTTCTTAAAACAGAAAAAAAATTGCAATAATTCAGCTATAAGTGAACATTTGTGGTTACCCACAATGCACTTCTACTGAATATGCAAATTATCCCTTTTCACCCTCGTTAAGCCAGGCAAGCATCCAGAACAGCTTTAATTTTTACACAACCGCATCAATCCCACTGTAGACAGCCTGTTTTGGACTTTTGGTCCTCATCAGTACATGGCAGGGATTGATATGGCTGTATGGGATAGGGCTTGGACCAGTACAACAGAGTAACTAAGCAGCTCAGGGTGACCCAAACTACTAGGAATGTATAGTGAACATTTGTGGTTACCCACAATGCACTACTACTGAATATGCAAAGTATCCCTTTTCACCCTTGTTAAAGGACTTACGAGCTGAAGCAAAGAAAAAAGTTAATTACCTTAGCTGAATGTCAGACCTCAGGGCGAACATCGTCGCTCGGTATACTGTGATACGTCATGTGGGAGTCACCACATGACAGCCCACATGACTGACTGCACCCGCGCCCCCTCAGCACAGAATACCAGCGCTGAGCGAGGGAGGACGTTACCTAGCTACAGGATTCGTTTACTGCAGATTTGAATAAAATAACGTACTCTGCAAATCTGCAGTAAACAGATCCTGTAGCTAGGTAATGTCCTCCCTCGCTCAGCGCTGTTCTGAAGGGGCGCGGCTGGCTTGAAGTGCAGTCAGTCATGTGGGCTGTCATGTGGTGTTGCCCACATGACGTATCACAGTATACCGAGCGATGATGTGCGCTCCCAAGGCTGTAATCCTGCACAGCCGCAGTACTGCGCGGGCAGATGAGTTTTAAAGCGGCGATTCTAATCGTCATGAGATAAGGCGACCCTGGCCCGGGTCGGGGCCGCTAATGATAGCTGGATTAACATAACAGAGGGTCTGAAAATAGCAGGGGAGGCACTGATCGTCTGCCCTGAGGTCTGACATTCAGCTAAGGTAATTAACTTTTTTTCTTTGCTTCAGATCGTAAGTTATTTTAGCCAGGCAAGCATCCAGAACCACTGGTGTATAGCAAGCCTATAGCTTTAAATTTTGCACAACCATATCAACCCCATATGTAGATTGCCTGTTTTGGACTTTTGGTCCTCATCAGTACATGGCAGGGATTGCTAAGGCTGTATGAGATAGGGCTTGGACCAGTACAACAGAGTAACCAAGCAGCTCAGGGTGACCCAAGGGCGAAAAGGGATAGTTTGCATATTCAGTAGTAGTGCATTGTGGGTAACCACACATGTTCACTTATAGCTGAATTATTGCAAATTTCCTTCTGTTTTAAGAAGGCAAATTACACCAATATTTTCTAGTGTTAAAGAGTATTTCATGCAGCTCTGCATTTTGGAGGTTGTAATATAACATGAAACTCACATACAACAATGCAGCCCACTAAATCTATTGCCTGGCAGTCAAGCTGTCATTATCACCTCCTCAAGGCTTAGAAATAGGATGATACTGAACAAAAAAAAATAAAACTACAAAATTTTGTGATGGGAGAATATCCCTTAGGAAATAACGTAGGAGAAAACGTGAATTAGATCGGGCCCAATAACCCTTATTCAGTTTCATGTTTCTCCTAAGTCTTCTCCTTGGTGATGTTTTCACACCTTATCAAAAAATTGACTTAAGTCAATTATACATAAGACATTATAAATAAAATGCATTTTAAGCCACCAGCAAGCAAGAAAATACTCAGAATAATTTTGACAGTACTTTTTCACCTAGTTTTTAGTACTTTTTCACCTAGTTTTTAGTACTTTTTCACCTAGTTTTTAGTACTTTTTCAACTGCAGAGTGCAAGTGTTATTTTAAACAGAGGATAAAAAATGATCACCTAAGAGAAAACGTAGTAAAAAAAAGAAGTGAATTGGGTCAGGCCCATTGTGAATTGCTTCTTAAAAAATGTAAACTATAAACTTTATTAATGTTTCATTAAAAACCAACAAAAAAAATGAATGGGAATCCATGAGAAGGCCAAAAAAAAAAAGATAAAAAAGGTCCATTAACTCTCCTTGTTGTAACCAAACCTGGTGTAAAATGTCTGTATGGAGTTATAATGGAAAGGAGTCAGGATGGAGAACTAGCATCTTGAGCAGAAAGTAAAATGTTCAGTAGCCAGGAGAGTAACCCCAGAGCTGTAAGGAGGTCCCAACTGCTACTTCAATCCCTCTAATATAGGGGTCCCATTCTCCAGATCAGGGGTTTTTATGGTTGTGAAGATTATGATGTTCACACTTGCTATATGACCCTTGCAAATTCGGTCCCCTGGCTGTGTGGGCCACAAGTGGTTGTCAGTGGAAAAGGTGTGAAAATGTAGGAGTCCCAGCAAAGTTTTACTGGGGGGGACCCACAATTTATAGTTCAGTCCCTGTAAGGAGCCGATTACTGTTTTTTCAGAAGAAGCTATTTTCCAACATCTGTTTGCAGGAAATCTGTGGTATATGGGAAGAATCCTAGTATGGACAAGCTGAACTGACTATCTCAGTGGTGCAATCTGGAGACATTTATTGGGAGCATTAGCATATTGAGAGTCAGGAGTGTGACTTCTAGCCCCCAGGTCAGACCTGAACCTCTAAGTCACAAGCATTGCCATAGATACATTAAGGTCGCATTAACAGTAGGACGTTGCGGTTTAATGTGATGTTCAAGTTACAACATGTCTGGGTTAAGAAGTAATGCACTGCAAGCAGTGAGTTACCACAACGCAACATTTTTTAATGCGACTTTAACGTTGCACTGTGAATGGCATATAGGATTAGCATTGCAGTGCGGTAAGCTGCGTTATAAGATTTTATAACCTGCGACCGTAACATCCCACTGTGAATGCGACCTAAACGTTTTGTGATTTGCAAATTGCAGGAATAGGATTGACCAGCGTTTCTTGAGAATGTTTGCCAGTCATTTTCGCATCAAAAATGCTATTTTTGATTTCAAGAAAACATTCACGTTGTATTTTCAAAATATGGTCGTAGAAAACTATTTTTTAGTTTCCAATACAAACATTTGTGAAAAATCTTTATTTTTACCATGAGAATAGATCATCTTAGTACAAAAGATGCAAAAAAAAATCACAAACTTATTACAAAATAATTTTCAATGGCATATTAGGTCAAAAGTTTAATTTCACTTTATTTTTGCGAAATGAATTAAAAAAGAATATTGGTGTTTTCGCTCATCACTGGGATTGACACGAGTTATCAAATTTGCTAAATGCAGGTTTCAACTATAGTACAGTACATACAAATAAAAGTCCTTTAGTGATATACATTAATTAGACAATGCAGACAAAAAAATCTAACATTCAGGCAGGGGTCACACTTGTCTTTCAATTTTCTACACTTTTCAGAAAACTGAAAGACAAGTGTGACCCCTGCCTTACAGCAGCAAATGTAACTTAGAGAAAACTGACAAATTGCGCGAGATGTTAGTTTTTTTCAGCGCACAAAATCTGCATTCAGTGTGACCTAGCCCATTGATTAAAATCAGTTCTCAGTTGAAATCAGTTTTTCTGTGCAGAAAACGCACACGAAAGCTGACAAGTGTGACTACTGCCTCAGATTTTATACAAATGAAAGCCTTTTGTTATGCTTCTTGTGCTGCATCCTTTGTTTAATTTCTCATTATCATTATCTTTAAGTAATAGGAAATGTATGTTATATGAAAAGATTGTATAGCAATATTCTGTGATTAATTCATCATTATCATATAAATCCTGCCAATTTTCCAAGTGAGCGGAATTTCACTTGCTGTTTGCAAAGCGATGCTTTGATTAATAATAGCTTTTAGTATCTTTTAGCCATTGGGCGAACGTTCAAGTACGAAAAAGATGCAGATCACAGATATAAGCCGAAGAGCTTTAGAATTTCTTCCACGTGTCAGACACCATACATTAATTACATCCTTGATATTTCCTGCATGCTCTATACATGCTCTGGGCACTTCACGAATGTATTCAATGAAGCAAATAAAAAAACATTTATGCATGTTTGGAGGAAGTCCAGCTGAAGAAACAATATCTAAGTGGTAGGCAACCAAGGATAGCAATTTGCCTTAGTATGAGCTGGCATGAAAAGCCTGCTGTAGTTTTCTTTTATCCCCTCTCTTATGTGCAAGAGAACCATTAGAGAAAGGACACATCTTAATACATCTTACAGTTCTAGCATGCATCATTATGGCATTCCTATAGTACCCCTCCCAGCAGATGCATCACTAGATAGGTAATTCTAGCACCAAGGGCTGGCATATTTCAACAAAATATGTGGTGATATGATAGGCTGATCAACTATGTATATGTGATATATATATATATATATATATATATATATATATATATATATATATATATATATATATATATATATATATACACAAACACACACACACACAGTTATTGCATTGCTGGTGTCAGATTTTGACCCGTGGATAAGCTGACCCCCGAAACCCCCCCCCCCCCCCCGTATGTGTTGCAGAGTATGGTGCATGTGATGCTTGCATTGTGGTGCGTGTGATGCTTGCAGAGTATGTGCATGTGATGCTTGCAGGGTGTGGTGCAGGTGATGCTTGCAGAGTTTATAAATTAGATGCTTGCAAAGTGGGGTGCATGTGATGCTTGCACAGTGTGGTGCTGGCTATGCATGTGGTGCTTGCAGTGTGGTGCGTGTGATGCTTGCAGAGTATGTGCATGTGATGCTTGCACAGTGTGGTGCTGGCTATGCATGTGGTGCTTGCAGTGTGGTGCGTTTGATTCTTGCAGTGTATGTGCATGTGATGCTTGCACAGTGTGGTGCTGGCTATGCATGTGATACTTGCAATGTGGTGAGTGTGATGCTTGCAGAGTATGTGCATGTGATGCTTGCACAGTGTGGTGCTGGCTATGCATGTGATACTTGCAATGTGGTGCGTGTGATGCTTGCAGAGTATGTGCATGTGATGCTTGCAGGGTGTGGTACAGGTGATGCTTGCACTGTGTGATGCTGGCTATGCATGTGATGCTAGCATTGTGGTGCGTGTGATGCTTGCAGAGTGTGGAGCATGTGATGCTTGCAGAGTCTAGAGTGGCGCAGTGTACAGAGTGTTGTGCAGTGTACATATAGCTACCTCTCCTCCTCCGCCATCTTACCGTCTCCCTTGCAGCCCTGTGCTTGCTAGAGATTCAGGCTTCAATGTCTTCTCGTCTCTGGGCAGCCATCTTCTCGTCTCCCTTGCAGCTTTGTACTCACTGCTGAAATCAAGTGGCTGAGTACGGAACTGCAAGGGAAACAGGAAGTGGCTCCCAGGAGGAGAAGGAAGTGAAACCTGAACTTCTAGCAAGCAGAGTTGCAGGGGACATGCTGCCAGGAATGAGGAGAGGTAGCTATACCCCCACACATGACTCACATATAAGCCGACCCGACCCCCCCCCCCCCCCCCACAAACACACACACACTTTTGGGACACTTTTTTTTATCCCAAAAATTGTGAGTATATATGGTATATGGAAACCTGTAATTCCAGACAGTAAAATCTTGATAATATTTCATTATATTGTTTAAATTATGCAATATACAGTAGAAGCAAAGAACACTACCAGCATAGCTTAAGTTCCGCAATGCGGGGCTGTATTCCCAAAAATAGCATGGAGTGTGCTCTGAAAAGAGAGAGAAGATCAATCATATGGAAAAAGTAGAGGAGATCTCTGTCACTACTGACCGCAAATTGCTTTATTCCACAGTGGTGTATATCAACACAAAATCTCGTATACTGGAATACCTTTGGGGTTATCCCTATTTTCTTATACTATATAGGAGTACTACAACACCTATATAGGAGCGCTTAGACATCTGGCGGTTATGCAGTTGTTAAATTTATATTATTTTATAAAAGACAAATAAGTACACTGGTTTTATATAATTAAATTTATGATATGCACCTATTTTATTCAGTTATAGTTATATATTGGAATGGATAGAAGAGATGTAAAGCTGGCACTGCTGTAAGCGCTGAATTATTGGTACAAAAGTATAAAATACACAGGAGCAAACTTGCAGTGTTCAAAAAATGGTGGAGCACATACCAGTTGTGAGAGGAGGCACACATAGAAGTGTGCCCCCATAGAAGCGCAGCAGTGCACGAAGTGGCCGCCAGGTATCCTGTACCCAGCACCCGCCGCCGCCACCACTGTGCCTCCTCCTCTTATGACTGGTTTGTGCTCCACCATTTTTTGAATACTGCAAGTTTGCTCCTGTGTATTTTATACTTTTGTACCAATAAATCAGCTTTTACAGCAGTGCCAGCTTTACATCTCTTCTATCCACTCTATGCATTTTGCTGATTGCTTGAACACGCTAGTGAAGCTGAAAAGGAGGAGCCCACACTGACATGCCATCAGTGCACAGCTCACCACACATGATTGTACTGCAGTGCCAACCAGCAACTACCTTCTTGAGCACCAAATAGTTTTATATTTACCTCTGCATTAAATGTACTTTTGTATTTTTGAATAGAAGAAAGTTTAAGCCAAAATTGCTGATGGTGTTTGGATAAGGACAGATTCATTCCAAACTAATTAGTAGAGAGACATATAAGTACATCACGAATCCTAGATATGGTGGGGAATTCCATATTCCATGATTCTGAATTCTGAAATATTAGATTACATTATTGTAATAAAACAGGTCAGATGCAGACAAGAGGTCTACCAGTGTCAAAGTGTTAATTAATGGATGTCAAATCATTCCAAGATACATTATTATACAGATAGTGTAAAATATCAAATGCTAGGAAATCAAAATAAAACAAATGATGGTGTAAATTTCATTACAGGAACAATAGTCAGGACCAGAGATTAAAGGAAATCCCAAATTTCAGCCACATTGAATTGATTACTTTAAAAATTGGAGCTGAAGTCTATAGCTCTCACATCCAGTCTAAATCTCTTCTGAAAGACACCTACTAGCTACAGGTACAGATAGCTAAAAGCCAGAAGCTATCTTCCCACACATGGTTCTAGATTCTGAAGAGAGAACGGGTAATATGTTTAATGTTCTGGTGATTTACTTTATTATTTTTTCAGCAATAAGTTATGCTAAGATGTTAACAAGAAGTTCTTTTAGAAGTTACTTTTATGTCATTTTATTTAAGAAGATTATGATGAATTTGACACAACTACATAATACAACTGTTATAATTATTTTTTGAATGTACTGAGAAGATTCAAGTTTGCTTTAATATGGAGCCCTGATCAGACAATGTTGTTAGTTGGAAATGCTACTTGAAACTGATCATATTGCTCAACAGATGTATGACATTTTTGGGCTTCTTGCCCTGTCTCTCAAGTTCCCTGAACTCCCACTTTTTGTACATTTTTGCTGTGTCATAGAGCCCAAGAAAAGATCTGTCACATCATTATTTTATTATCACAATTATTGATTTATATAATGCCAACATCTTCTGTGGCACTGTACATTAGAATACACAGTATAACAATACGATATAAACAGTATAACAGTTAACAATACTACACACAGCTGATGCTATGAACAAATAAACTACAGATTTTTACATAGGGATGGAAGATACATATACACATAACACAGCATTGAGAGACAGAAAGGAAAGAGAGCCCTGGCCAATCAGCCTTATAGTCTACAGGGTTATGGGATAGGACAATAGGTAAAGAAAAACTGTGTATGAGATGGTAAAATTGTGGTCAGGGCCAAAGTGTCCTAGGTAAGAGCATATGCTTGCCTTAGGAGGCGAGTTGTCAGGTTGCGCTTAAAAATTATAGTGTACAGTAGGTGGGTGGCAGATGTGTTGAGGGAGGAAGTTTCAGAGGAGGGGAAGGGATCAAAATCTTGTAAATTGAAGTGAGAATAGGTGACCAGAGAGAATGACAGGAGAATATAGTTATTAGAGCGGAGATTGCATGTGGGATGGTATCCGGAAAGTTTACTTTAAAAAGAAGGAACTAGGTTGTAAAGTGCTTTGTAGGAAGGAGTCAAGATTTTAAATTGTATCCTTTGTGTAACTGGCAGCCAGTGAAGGAACTGATAGAGGGGGAGGGGGCTGGGGAAAAGGTAGGAGAGGTAGATGTTTGCAAGTCAAGATTATGCATTTGTATAGCAGGGGTCTAGTCCTGGGAAAAGAGATGAGTGGACTCACCTTAAAAACCCCTGTGCCATGCCGAAAAATGGGTGTGGTCACGCAGCAGAAAGTGGGAGTTGTCATGGGTGGGGCCAAATATACATGACCTTAGCAGTGGTGTAAAAGATCTGCTGGGGAAGTTTGAGCTCTGCTGTAGTGTATCCCCCAAAAATAGATGTAATCTGACAGCATTTCACCAAAAATACGCATAATCTGGCAGAGGTTCCTCCAAAATACAGATAACATGGCAGTGGCTCCCCCAAAATAGACAATCTGGCAGCAGCAGTTCCCCCAACATACACATAATCTGGAAGCAGTTCCCCAAAATACACGAAACCTGGCAGCGGATCACCAAAAATACACGTATCACCCAAAATACATGCAATCTGGCAGCAGTGATCCCCCAAACATACACAATCTGGCTGCAGTTCCCCAAAGGGCTCAACAGCAAAGCAGCTCCAGTCTCAACCAACACCGCTAAGGATAGGGAGCTCAGACCTGAACAACTCAGACTGTGTGCGCAGCCAGGGAGTACTGATTGATGGGAAATTAAGCTTCAGGAATCAAATCTCAGCTGTTGTGAAACATTCCTTCTTTCACCTAAGGAATATTGCAAGGATTAAACACCTAATTCCTTCAGAGGATCTTCCAACCCTAGTTCATGCCTTCGTCACATCAAGGTTAGACTACTGCAACGTCCTCTACACAGGCCTGCATAAGAAAGACTTACGCCGCCTGCAATTAGTACAGAATGCCGCCGCAAGGCTGTTAACGAGCCAACCCCGCCATTGCCACATAACACCAACCCTGAGCTCTCTCCACTGGCTACCGATAAAATGGAGAATTCTGTTTAAGATTGGCTTACTGACATTCAAATCATTGCACAATCTGGGCCCTGGATACCTGAAGGACTTGTTGCAACTACATCACACCCCCCACAATCTTAGATCAAAAGGACGTAACACCTTGGTCACCCCCAGAGTCCACCTCAAAACCTTTGGAGACAGAGCCTTTTGTCATGCTGCCCCTACACTTTGGAACTCCCTGCCACACCCAATCAGGACAGCCCCATCCCTGGAAACATTTAAGTCTAAACTGAAAACCTACCTTTTCAGTCTGGCATTCATGAACATCTGACTATCTCCTCTGTAACACAACCCAGCCTGAAACCCTGTATTAATCTGAGACACAGCTATGCGCTTTGAGTCCTATGGGAGAAAAGCGCTTTATAAATGTTATTGTATTGTATTGTAAAATACACTTAATCTGTCAGCAGCGGTTCCCCAAAAATACAGATAATTGACAGCAGTTCCCCAAAATAGGTACTCCCAGTATAGGTAGCCAGGTGTATAGATACCCCCAGAATAGGTAGCCAGGTGTATAGATGTCCCCAGAATAGGTAGCCAGGTGTATAGATGTCCCCAAAATAGGGAGCCAGGTGTATAGATGTCCCCAAAATAGGAAGCCAGGTGTATAAATGTCCCTAAAATAGGAAGCCAGGTGTATAGATGACCCCAGAATAGTTAGTCAGGTGTCCCCACCAGGAAGGGAGGAAGCTCAGTGAAGGGGGACTGGTGGGCACAGTGGTGGGCACAGCGGTGGGGAAGGGGGAACGTCTCCACCCCCTTCCCTCACCTTGGGGTCCCTTTTCCTTGCTCTCCCCTCCAGAATTTTTAAGTGTGGGCAGCTGACAGTGGGTGGGAATTTACCGCTGTTCTTCCAGCCACAGGAGGGAGATCCTGTGTGCTGCTAGTCTGGTCTTGAGTAGACCAGACTAGAGACGCGCAGAACAGAGCTCCCTCCCACGGCTGGAAGAACAGCGGTAAGTCCCTGCCTGCTGTCAGCCGCCCACATTTAAAAATTCCAGAAGGGAGAGCGAGGAAGGGGGACCCCAAGGTGAGGGAAGGGGGGGAGCTGTCCCCCTTCCCCACCGCTGTGCCCACCAGTCCCCCTTCACTGCCTCCCCTCCACATGCTAGGGTGGACGCTGTCCACCTACTGAAAAAAGTAGGTGGACGTAGTACACCCGTGTTCACGCAGGACTGAACCCCTGTTGTAAAGGAACAAACAGCACCTTTGATCGATGTTGCCTGTCGGAGATCGGGACCTGATCCCCTTGGATAACATTTCTGGGCTAGGCTGGGCTGCACCGGCACATGTCAGCTGTGCAGCACTGTGCTGCTACGTGAGGAGGCAGAGGGATGATGAAGGAACAATGGAGTGGATTCAACAATGGGATGGGTTGGGGCTGAGGGTGAATTGATCCACTGGGTGGACTGCTTGTGGGTTGGAAGTCGAAGATTGTGAGCCTGTGTACACGCGCCTGATTATCGGCTGAGGTCTGTATGAGCCTTAAAGAGGAACTCCAGAGAAAATAATGTAATAAAAAAGTGCTTCATTTTTACAATAATTATGTGTAAATGATTTAGTCAGTGTTTGCTCATTGTGAAATCTTTCCTCTCCCTGATTTACATTCAGACACTTATTACATGGTGACATTTTTACTTCTGGCAGGTGATGTCACTGGAAGGAGATGCGGTTTGCTTTTTTGGTAGTTGTAAACAGTTGTTATTTCCCACAATGCAACAAGGCTCCCACAGTGTGATGTCAGTACCTCTGTGCTGTGAGGCGTTGACATCACATTGTGGGAGGGGTTTCACCCCAAAATCAGCCATACAGAGCCCCCTGATTATCTGTTTGAGAAAAGAAAATGAGCCTATAAAAGTCGGCAGATAATTAGCTAACCAACAACCAGAGGCCTAATAGGATGAAATAATTTATCTCCCTCAGTGGATTTTTGTGTGTTTACAAAATTTGTAATCAAGAGGTTGTAGAAAGAATACTATAGTGATACTGTAAAAATCTCTTTCCCTTTTTATATAGCTTTGGTTATAGCCATGTTGTTGACAGTGGGAAAGTAATCAGTCATTTTCATTCCTTTTATTCTTTGTCTCAAACATCTGTCTTCTCAGGCAAATACATCATTCCTGTGGAGTGCATTTCACAAACTTTTACGCCCTCAAGTATTAACCACTTTGCTGCCTACCACTAATACAACCACCTTTCAGTGAACATGTAGGGTTTTGTTTTTTAAACCCTATAAATTATGAATAAATAAATGCACCCATAGGTTAATTTGTATTATTGCAAATAATATTAATATTTAAAACAACATTAACAACAAGAGCAAATTATGAATACTATTAATGTATTATTTACTTGTTATGTTATATTAAATTATTCATGGTTTTACTACTGTTTTCTAAACTAGTTGTTTTATTATTAAATTATTCTTGTTTTATTATTAAATTATTCTTTTCATCATTATGTATATATTTTTTAACAAAGAGTCAAATTAGCTTGTGTATTTTTCCCATCCACCAGAGGTACAGACACTGTAGGCATCAGCTTGTTTCCTCTTTGCACTGCACAACTGTGAGAATTGTAACACAAGAACATTTGATCTCTTCCACAACACGTCATCATCTGAGAAGAGTGACAACATAATTGCAGAGTAATGATTGGTTGCTCTTCACGTCTACAGTGTAAAAATGGGCTTCACAGTCATAGTGGGGGATCAAAACCGTGTTGTGGAAGACAGGCAACATACTTGTACCATATTAAAATGCACATAAAGGTTTTTCCAAGTGTCCAATACACAGAAAGACAGGCACTGTATATATTAGTGCACTACAAATTATTATTATTGATTCATGAAGTATCAACGTATTCTGTTGTACTGTATCATGGGCTCCCTTAGGAAAAGTTTGATTTAGCACCCCCCACCCCCCCAAGTATTGGCAACCCTTTCCACATGTGGCTATCCTCATCCCTCTCCCACCACAAAAAATGTGGCCATAACAGCATTTGATCTGGAGACTAGACACCTGTATTGGAGGAACTGTGGTTCAGTAGTTGGATCACCTACAAAACTCTCTGCCCTTTCTTCCAATACAGTTACAGACAAGACACAACACAACATTTATATTGCACTTTTCTCCTGGTGGACTCAAAGGCGCTCAGTAGGCAGTAGCAGTGTTAGGGAGTCTAGTCCAAAGACTCCTTACTGAATAGGTGATGGCTTTCTGAACAGGAAGAACCAGGTTTGAACCCAGAGCCCATAATCACGGACAGCTCCCCCAACTGTTACATATAGGATTGCATAGAAAGCAATGTCTGACATTCCCACTAATGTGAAACAGTAGTACACTTGGGAAAACATTTCTATGTGCAACTACATACAGTATAATATAAGGAATAGAGTCAGCATCACAATAGACAGCTGCATTCTTTATTGTAACTAAACCTGAAATCGGCTATTGCCTGCAATGATAGGGTTTGAGAAGCCACTTTTTTTTTGGGGGGGGGGGGGGAATTCAGTCTTAAAGGACTTATGAGTCCAAGAAAAAAAAAAAAAAAGGTTAAGTACCTGAATAAAATTTGAATGCAGTTCAATCGCCCCCCCCCCCCCGGGCTACTCCCGACCCCACAGCTCTAGGGCCTCCCCCCGATCAACACTACAGGAGACAGCCTGTAGCGTGAATCAGGGGGGGGTGGAGGCCCTAGACCTGCGCAGCCGCACTCACGTCTATGCAGACTGCGCAGCCGTGGCCAGCTCCAGCAGCCATTTTACTAGAGGCAGGAGAGCCCGACCTGGGCTGTCGGGTCAAGAGCAGCCTGGGGGGGGGGGGGGGCGATTGAACTGTGGGGACCCGGCGGTACTGCACGGAGGGCGCGGATGGCGTCCTCTGTGCATTCAAATTTCATTCAGGTACTTAACTTTTTTTTTTTATTTGGACTCGTAAGTCCTTTAACCTCCCCGGCGTTCTATTGAGATCGCCAGGGAGGCTGCGGGAGGGTTTTTTTTTTATAAAAAAAATCTATTTCATGCAGCCAACTGAAAGTTGGCTGCATGAAAGCCCACTAGAGGGCGCTCCGGAGGCGTTCTTCTGATCGCCTCCGGCAAGCATAAGTAACAAGGAAGGCTGCAATGAGCAGCCTTCCTTGTTTGGCTTTCCTCGTCGCCATGGCGACGAGCGGAGTGACGTCATTGACGTCAGCCGACGTCCTGACGTCAGCCGCCTCCGATCCAGCCCTTAGCGCTGGCCGGAACTGATTGGTCCGGCTGCGCAGGGCTCGGGCGGCTGGGGGACCCTCTTTCGCCGCTGCTCGCGGCGGATCGCCGCAGAGCGGCGGCGATCAGGCAGCACACGCGGCTGGCAAAGTGCCGGCTGCGTGTGCTGCTTTTTATTTGAGGAAAATCGGCCCAGCAGGGCCTGAGCGGCAGCCTCCGGCGGTGATGGACGAGCTGAGCTCGTCCATACCGCTCAGGAGGTTAAAGAATCTGCAGGGCCACAATAGATTTAGGGCTGGTTCACATTGGGGCTATTCTTCAGCACTTTGCTGGTCGCCCGGCGATCAGCAAAGCTCTGCTACAATGTATCCCTATGGATTCGTTCACACTGCAGCAGTTGCGATTTCAATTAATCGCAAACGCGCTGCATGCAGCATTTCGGGGGTGATTGCTCTGTGATTCTCGCTCTATTGAATGGGAATCACAGGCGCAAATCGCACTGAATCACGAGATTTTGCCTGCAAATCGCGATTGCGGAGCCAAACGCGATCACGGGCAAAGCACAGTGTGAAACCGCCCTTATTGTATCCCACAAGTAATAACAATTATGTAGAAAGATTTTACTGTGCACCTTCATTTATCCTGAATCCTTTGTGACGCTGTGTGACCTGTATGCAGCCAGTGTGATGCTTGCAGCTGTTCTGACTTTCACACATCAAGGAGGTGTGGATACCTATGCTCTAATAAGAAATGAGATGCAGTGTCTGCAAAGCCATTATCTATTATGAGTCATCTTGGCTATTCTCTTCCTGTCATGTTTTTGTCTCTGTGTAGGTGTCCAGTGCTTCTGATTGAATTGGTGCCAAAGTCACTTACAGACTGAACAGTGCAAATGTTAATTTAGGCTTAAGTAAAGCTTTGGATTTTTACTAACCCTTTGCAGGACACACTGAATCTGTTGCAGTTTTCCATAAAAACACACCATTGTCAGCACCAACCCAGAAACACTTCGTAATCAAAAATAAAAAGAATTCCTTTTATATTATGTGGCTCAGCTGGTGTCAGTTTAGCAAATGGGATTAGACAAGCATTGGTATGCTCCCTCTAAACGCCTTATTTCTAAATTGGCAGTAGGCAAAAAGTTGTAAGAAGAACTCACGAAACAGAAATTAATTTTATGGTAGAAGTCTGTCAGTAGGGGTGTTGCTAGGATCCTAAGAGATCTGGGGCACTTTCGGGAACTCCAGCTGGAAAATGGGTATGGCCACGCACCAGAATGAGGGTGTGGTCAGGAGTGGAGCTAAATTTACATGAACTTAACAGCGGTCTAAGTAGGCCTGCCCAGCAAAATGTTGGAAGAAGCCCCCTTTGCATTAATACAAAAAAATGCAGCACTTCACATAGATAGGCAGTGTCATTTAAACATAACTGGGCAGTTACCTGGCTTCTAAGCTGGCTAAGTTTTAGTTTCCAGTGCATTGCACAAAGTACAAATAGCTTCCTACTTAACAGTGTTTGCACTGCTTCAATTACTCATTACTCCACCTGTGAATGAATGCAGGTAGGCTTGGGGACTGGTATTAAAAGCACTGCTGTATAACAAGTCTGTAGTATTGCCAGCCAGACAGTTTCTGAACATTATAAATAACAGGATGGAACAAATCAACAGCAGGTCCACTCACAAGGACTGCAATTAACTCCCATATCTGTGCTTTGTCTGGTCATGTTAACATCTATGTTTTAAAGGAAAACTGTTAGCTGCAGAAGTCATCTTTCACACAAGAAGAAGGATAACATTCTGGTACTTACATTAATAAGAAGAGAGCATATTTATATTAATGACTGAAGTTTGACTTTAAAGAACATCTGAATAGGAGTCTAACAGACCCCATGCAGCTGTTCTTTGAGCCTTGATAATAAGAGAAAAGCTGCTGTAGAGAGATCCATCTGCTCATTGCAATGTTTATAAATATATGAAGATTATTTTTGTTCCTGCATTTTGTACCAAGTTAAAAAAGGCAGATGAAAGCATAATTTCATCCTTTTGTAAAGTTGTAACAAAACAATTTACAAAAATATGCCTTGCCTTTCATATTTTAAAATTGCATTGCGTATTTACTTCAGCACACACTGTATGTATGTATGTATGTATGTATGTATGTATTTGTTTACAATCAAGCACATGTGAAATCTGACTATTGATCTAATAATCTATCCAAAAGTTGCCATCCTGGACTCAATCCTTACATCTAAATCTTTACCAAATCTTTTTGCCTTCACTTGCTCAATGCCTTTTCTATTTTATTATCCTTCAATTGCCTGGTCTAGCCATAACTATGGGCCAGTGCACACCAAAAAGCTCTAGCATAATCGCAAACGCTCAGCACTTTTTAAAATGATTTTTCTAGGTGATTCTAGGCATGTGCTTAGCAATTTTCTAATCATGCCTAGCGATTTTTAGAGAGAGTTTTGGTGTAGAGTTTTTTTATTTTTTGTTACAGTAGAGCTGGAACTGAACAGCTTCTGTAACAAAAACGCTTGGAAAATTGCTCTGATCTAGCGTTTTACAGAGCGATTTTTCCACTTTCCTATACTTAACATTGAGGCTGAATCGCCTCAGAACAGTGCAGAAATGCTGCAAGATCCGCTTTTTTTTGTGAGTGATCCATCCCGTTCAAATACATTAGCCAAGTGCTTTTCAAAGGACTAGCGTTTTTAAAAGCACTCAGAAGCACTCTTGGTGTGAACCAGCCCTATCTCTCACCTCAACTATCACAATATTATCCTATCTTGCCTTCCATTAGCTAGAGACTCACCTATACAATTTGTTATGAACTCCAGCAGAAGGTGCACTCAGCCTTTACAACATTTCTCATCTGCTTCCCCATCTGATGTTCACTTTGCTGACAACCTACCCTCCAGACAATATAGTTCAGATTACTATACCTTGCCTTTAAATAATTTCACAAATCAAGTCTCTATATTTCTTAAATCATAAATATATACATCTCAAAATCCCACCTTGCCTATTACCTTGTCTCATGCATAGCTGTAAAAACTTCACAGCAACATCCATTTTCTGGAAATTGTTTTCTTATCATAAATGGACTCTCCCTGCCTTTAACAAGCTAAAATGCGCCATCTAATCCTCATCACTCAAAACTAGTGCTGTTTGATTTTGCCTCAGTTCAGTTTGGAATCAGTTTGGCTGAATTTGTCTCAAATTAGTTTGGGAGCTGAATTCAATTGAGGAACTTTCTGTTGGTGTCCATTTCCATTTGTTTCTTATCAATTTCCACCAGTTTTGCATCCATTTCCATCAGGTTTTCATGAGTTTTTCTCCACCTTAAAAGATATCGGAGGTGTCAGGTATAAACACTGTTTTTACTGGTTTCCATAAGGATGTCATGATGCTGACTACATCCTCTGTCTCCTCCCCTACAGTGCTGTTTATTTGCAAATGGTCCTGGAGTAGGCCCCGACCCTCTTGGGTTGGCTCCTTTGACCTGGAAGGCGTATTTGCCAATGCATGTAGTATTGTAGAGAGGTGTGTCAGTGCACAGGCCCGTGACTACTGCACTTCGGAGTGCTGTAACCCAATTGTAGTGCGTAATCTCATAGAAGGAAAAAAGGTGGACACGCACATCCAATGCAATGCGATTTAATTTATTATCTTCAAATTGTAAAAATTACAGGCAACAGTACCATATCCAAGGAGAAGTACAAGTCTTAAGGGGGGGGGGGGGGGGTCTACAGCTGTTTCACACCATAATGTTGTGGCACTTCATCAGGACATTTGCCAATGCATGCACAGTTCCGGCCATCCGCAACTTGCACATAGGCACTTTGGACTTACAGGACACTGCAAGTTCTGTGAGCGCACATGCTCAGGAGGCTGTCCAGAGTGGAGTCGCAGCATCCTGTAAGTTCAAAGTGCGCATGTGCGTGGTGCAGATGGGCAAAACTTCGCACGCGTGGTGAATACACCTGGGTCAAAAGTGCCTACTCTGGGGCCATTTACAAACAAACAGCACAATGCGGGGAGCTTAAGATGCAGTCTGCTTCATGACAGCCTTATAGGACACAAAAGATACATACCTGTCTGTCACCAAAGTTATCCTTTAAAGCGTGTAAGTGTAACGATCGGTGTCAGCACACAGAGAGAATCTGATTGTTGATGATCTGCAGAATCATCAACAATACAGATGTATACTCAATTATGGATGATCTGCAGAGGAGCGGGAGATCTAAGAGACTTGGCCAAAACCCTCTGAGGGGCAGGTGGCCCTGGGCAGTACAGAAACTATCTCTTGATAGTGAGGACCTGGTAACCAGGGATAACAGTATTAGATGGTGAACTGAACTGCAGCCAGAGGATGGGACCACTGGCTGCTAACAGGCCGGACTCTCTGAGGAGCGGGAGTCCTGGTTGCAGCTGACACCTGATGGAATGGTGTCACTGCTAATACTGATAGGCTGAGCACTCAGGGAGAGTGACAGCTAGGATAGTCGGGCAGGCCAGGTCGGCAACACACGAACAGATGTGGTACAGAGACAGAAAACTGATTCGGTAACCGGTTACAGGCAGGGTCTGGCAACAGGTAGATAGATATGCAGAGGTACCAAATCAGAAATCAAGAGAAAGGTCGACAAAGCAAATAGTCATAACATATAAATATAACAGAGTCCTAGACTGGGGTGTGAGCTCCTTTATCTCGACACCCGGGAACTAGTCTAGAGTATAACACAGTAATGACACAGAGTCCCTAAGCTTGGGTGTGAGGTCCTTGGTCACAACACCCTGGAACTGGTCTAAAGTATAACACAGCAATGACACAGTATCCCTAAGCTTGGGTGTGAGGTCCGTGGTCACAACACCCTGAAACTGGTCTAACATATAACACAAACGTATTCTGGCTAAGTGTGAATTCCCAGGTCCTCCTGGTTCTAACACACTGTGGGATCTGACTGGTCTGAGTGCTCACACGCAAGTATTCGCAACGGCAGACAACCAGCAATTGACAGACAAGAAGTAAATATAGAGCAGCGCTCCTCAGCGCTGCCCAGCCCCACTTAGCCAATCACCTACTACACTGGGATCAGCTGATCGTCCTGATCAGCTGATCCCTCTACTATTGGCATAAAGGTCCTGCCTCCTAGCTCTCCATCTGTGTGCACTACTAGGCTCAGACACACCAGACGCATGCTGCTGTGCGGAAACCGCCGGTCTGAACGCGGAGACAGCCACCACGCTGCCAGACCGCGCGGCGGTTTCTCCGCAATCCATTACAGTAAAGCTTTTATTGCACATAATGCAAATAGAGATGGCCTGAACGGTTCACCGGTGAACCGCAAACTTTTCCGGAAGTTTGGTTCGCCCCCATAGTACATCATGAGAGTCAACTTTGACCCTGTACATCACAGTCAGCAGGCACATTGTAGCCAATTAGGCTACACTCCCTCCTGGAGCCCCCCCCCCCCCCCCCTTATAAAAGGCAGGCAATGTCAGGCTTTTCACTCACTCGTGTGCCTGCAGTAATTAGCAAATTGGATAGCTGTTGCAGACTCTCATTGGGAAAGCTTAGTTAGGCTCTTGTAGGCTTGTTAGCTTGCTCCTTGCTGATTCTTCTTGCTAAAATAGCACCTCACAACAGCACTTTTGAGAGCTAATCTTATTCTTGTGATCTATTTTTTTTTCTGTGTGTCCCACTGACACTTGTGTTTCATATACAGCCTTGATAATTCATACTGTGTGTGCCACTACCAGGCTCAGCACATTCAGTGACTACCTGTGTGACAGGTGCGCATTATAATACCCATCACTGCATATACCTACCTGTTGTTCACTTCAGTGCACCACCTACCTACGTGAGCGCACGCAGTGTCACTGAGCCTTTCCAGTACCTGTCTGTGTGTGACAGGTGCACATTGTAATACCCATCACTGCATATACCTACCTGACAGTCACTGTTGTTCTATCATTGAGCTACCACAGCCCGGCGACCATATGAGCTTGAAAACTGCCACGGCCTGCACTCTGGCCATGGTGCGCACCAGTCCAGCACGGCCGTCACTACACAAACAGCTGTTTGAGGTGCGTTACACAGTGAGTTTGGTGTGTCAGTGTGAAGCAGTACTCTAATTACACTCCCTGATTGCTGTATACCCATGCAAGATGTTTTAACCTCCCTGGCGGTTTATTTATTTTGCCAGGGAGGCTGCGGGAGGGTTTTTTTTAAATTAAAAAAAAAAAATTTCATGCAGCCAACTGAAAGTTGGCTGCATGAAAGCCCACTAGAGGGCGCTCCTGAACCGTACTTTCGATCGCCTCCGGCGATCGAAAGTAACAAGATAGGCCGCAATGAGCGGCCTATCTTGTTTCGCTTTCCTCGTCGCCATGGCGACGAGCGGAGTGACGTCATGGACGTCAGTCGACGTCCTGACGTCAGAGCCGCCCGATCCAGCCCCTAGCGCCGGCCGGAACTGTTTGTTCCGGCTGCGCTGGGCTCGGGCGGCTGGGGGGACCCTCTTTCGCCGCTGCACGCGGCGGATCGCCGCGGAGCGGCGGCGATCGGGCAGCACACGCGGCTGGCAAAGTGCCGGCTGCGTGTGCTGCTTTTTGCAGAATGAAAATCGGCCCAGCAGGGCCTGAGCGGCGACCTCCGGCGGCATACCCCGAGCTCAGCTCGGGATTACCGCCAAGGAGGTTAAAGCACTTTAGGCCTGCAATTTAGCATGCAATGTGATTTCTGCCCTTAAAACGCTGCTTTGCGTCCAATCCAGATTTTTCCCCGGGACTTTTGGCGTCTATCCCACTCATCCATGCCCCCCTCCAGGTGTTAGACCCCTTCAAACATCTTTTCCATCACGTTTGTGGCCAGCATAGATGTTTCTAGTTTTCAAAGTTCGCTTCCCCATTGAAGTCTATTGCGGTTCGCAGAAGTTCCAGCGAACCAAACTTTTTGCGGAAGTTCGCAAACCGAAAATCGGAGGTTCGGGCCATCTCTAAATGCAAAATGGTCCAATCAGTTTTTAGATGACAAGACATCCACAGAAAATGCACAGATAAAGAGTATCTATCTATCTATCTATCTATCTATCTATCTATCTATGCAAAAAAAAAAATACAGACAAACTTATTTCTAAACTTAAAAAGCCCCTGTATGTTTCACTCATGCTCACATCAAAGATTATCAAGCACACAACAAACTGATTTTTATGTTTCAGAGCTCTAATACTCCCATTCAGTTTTTTCTAGGAAACATCTGTCGTTTTATTACAATATGTCTGCCGTTAAATGTTATTTTTCATAAATGGTACAAAGATTATTTTTACGCTTCCAATTTTACCCAAAAGTTTGGAAAATAAAATCTGCTTCCAGAACAGAATCAAAATTAATTTTTCATGGCTTTTGGCTAAATGTTTTATTGGGTAATAGATGTAACCAAATCGTGGGCAGGTTGGCTAGGCTGTTTCCTTCATTTTCTTTTCAGTAGGTGCTATACAAAACATACAGATTGCCTTGGAAACGGAATTGCCTATTGCTTACTATTATTATCATAACATCTGCCTATACTCCAAGCAAAACAGATCATCATCATATTCCAGAGATGCTTTCTCTCCTTACCGCCTCTCTGACTCTAGCGGTAATAATGTGAGTGGTTGTAATTCACTGTTCTAACTAAACCTGCACAGGCAAATGAGATGAGTGTATTTCAAGATGACTTGGCTGTAGCATATGGCCCCTTTTTATTAATGAATAATAAATAGCAATTCAATGTGAAACCACAAATAATCAGAATAGCACTAAGTATTGTGGCACACAAGTACATCATGTGAGGTTGCATTGATTACCTGGTAAGAATTGAACTAATAACTTACCTCTGCTATGTTTTTCTCCTGAATACTAATACCATCCTCCATCAACCATGCAAGAATGAAACCACAAAGGTATATTTGGATCTAAAAGGTATTTACATTAGTCAGTGCTGAGAACAAAGGAAGAAATATTGAAATAACAGATCATTTAACCATAATGCACCCTATTAGCTGGGAGGACATTACAGTCTGGTGAGGATCTCCCATTGTGATATAGAAAGTCTAAGCTGAGCTTTTTATACCCTTATCAGGGGGCTACAAGAAGTGGGGTGGTTTGTGGATTTCAAATTGTATTTTGAAATTATAATTCTCTTAAAGTGAACCTTAACCGAGTAAAAAAAAAAAGGTTCACTTATCTCGGGCTTCCACCAGCTCCCTGCAGATGTCCTGTGGCGGTCCTCAACGATCCTCCGGTCCCCCGCAGCCTGCCAGTTTCATTTTCAGTGACTGGTCCCTCAATCATGCTCCTGTCCTACGCATGCACAGTCATTGGAACTACATGTTGCCATGACTTGATTTGTTCTTAATGGCACATTTCTATACCCAAACTTTATTTTGAGGCATTGCTTGATTTGGTAAAGAAAATGCATAATATTTTTCTTCTCTTTTAATTTAGTTATTTTATTTTTATATTCAAAAAAAATGAAATATAAATAATTTTGCTTTTGCTCCACCTGCTGGTTTGACAGAAAAGTTATATTTAGAAAAATACTTTTTTTTTACCGCTTTGTGGTTATTTGTCCATACTGAACAGCAAAGCTTCATTTTCGGTCACCCAGTTTTTAGTCACCAAATCAGAAAAATTGTCTTCTGTAATGTTAGGCTTATTTTCAAAACAATCCCTAAAATTACTTTTTATACAAGACAGACTACGTATTTTCTTTTAAAAGACTTGCCAGATAAACAGATTGGTTGCTATCCCTCCCCCCCAAAAAAATAAATTCACATTTAATTAAGTTGTATCATTTGTAATATTTCCTAATTCCCTCATTATATTTATATATTAGTAAAAGCAAGAAGTTTTGAATCAGGATGATACCATTTATTGGCTAACTTAAAAGAATAATGCTTGAAAAAAATCTATGTATCCCCTTTTGATGTTGCATGTATATAGCTGTCTGTTCCATCAGTTTGTAAGCAAACAGGATTGAAGCCTGATGAAGGCTATTCAGTCGAAAGCTTGCTCACTCTTATTCTTTTAAGTTAGCCAATAAATGGTATAATCCTGATTCAAAACTTCTTGCTTTTACTGATGGCTAACACGGTACAATACCCTATTGTTACTACTGTATGTTAGTAAATAGGACAAACAACTATGCTAAAAGCACTACATATTTTCTATTGTTGAATGGCTCTTAACTGTAAACATTGGTATATATTATGTACATATAAAAGAAACCATGTATGCAAAATAAATATAACCCAAGAGGAATAAATGACTGTACAAGTGCTTAGTACCCTATTAAATCACAAGTTTGAAGTAGCATATAGTCTTCTGTTTTATGTGAGCAAACAGCAAACCTTGCATGAAAGCATAAAACAATAATGTTACAGATGTGATTGCGATTGCAGAATGCTAAGTCACATATGCCACTCTCTCAGAGGGACACATGCTAGCAACATAATTGCATATTTCTAGCTTTGATAATATGTAGTTTGGAATTATACCTGCGATTAAACTATTGAACAGATTGGATGGACTTAGTTAAAAGACGCAACCACTGACAAATGCTTTTGATGCTTTCTTTACAAGTAAAAACACCATTTAATCCTCTTGAAAATCACGGATCAAAGCTCAGTCCCATACATTGATGAGCATAAAGGTGTTAATAGCGTTACTTACTTTAGCTACAATTAAACGCTTTTTATGTCTTACTTAAAACTCATAATCTAGAAGTAAGATCCATCTTGAGCATCATTATGAGACTTTCTGCTGAAATGGGTAGAAGATTCCCAGAATATTGTGTACTTAGGAGACGTTGATGTATTGCAGATGGGCAAAAACAAACAGCTTGCTTGAATTAAGAGCAGCCTCTCAAGAAAGGAAATCATTACCATGGTGCTAAATTGCATTCAGTGGTAAAACAACATTTGCTATGTGTATATTTTGAATGCAATTCATCGTATTCGATAATTAAGATTCCATCTAAATGTAATTATTAATAATGAAGAATTTAATACAGGTATATCTATGGTTTACATTAGGTAGGATGTTCTCTTCATTTTTCAGTGCAAATGGGAAAAACATAACATAAAATGAATAACACAAGTGATGTGGGCTAGCAGATGAGGCAGTGCCCCTCAGCATCTGAGGCAAATGTGAATATCTCTCTGAAAAGAGAATTTTGACAACTTTAAGCTTGTCTGAAGAAGAAGTGTTTGAAAGTTTCCAGGTTTGGAGCATGGTTAACAATGACTGGTGGAGCGTTCCAAAAGAGAAGTAAAACTTGCAAATAGTTCTGGATGTTAGAGTAATAGGACTTGGAGGTGACTAGACTAGAGGATAGTTGGGTATCATGGGAGGAATGAAGGCTGCAGGTTGGATGGTACCTGGCAAGTCTGGTTAACTGCACATTAATAGTACTAGTACATTACATTTGCACATTACTAGTGCTGAGCTGCGAATTTCACTAAACTGAAATTCTCTACAAAAAATGAGAAATTTCTTGAAAGAGGCAGACAATTTTGAAAGGCAATTTTTCTTATTTTTGTAATTTTAGTGATTTACAAAGAATTTTCAATGCAGTTGCAGCCTCTAAAAAAATCAATCAATACTTTTGTAAATGTTAATTGCCATAAAGGTGATTTCTTGCTATGTGAATGACATTTTCTTAGTAGTCTGGTAAAAAATATTTGATTTCTACTAGGGACTTAATTGATACACAGCAGAGTTTTATTGATACACAGCACAAGTTTGGACTAGAGCAGAGAAGTTAGGAGAATTAATGTTCTATAGAGTAAGGGGTAGGGGGATAGATGTTAGATTTAGGTTTAGGAGAATAAGGACGCATGAAGAAAAGTGGTAAAACAGCTGCTGGGCAACTGGGATCCGACTGCCCTCTCTTATGGTGCAACGTACCCGAGTGTAAGCATCCACACAGGAGGTTGGAGTTAGATTGTCCATCAATAAGGAAACCCCGAGTATGATTCCTTTCAGATCTTTATTATATAGTAACTAATGGGTAAACAATCCTTTGCTTGGATAAAGAGTATAATACTTTGCCAGCAATACACCAATACTCACACCAGCCACCCACTCAATACTCCTTTTACATAGCAGCAGCTGGCAGGTGAAAAGGCATTGAAATCATTGCCTGTAAAGTGCCTGCCTGAATGAAATCTTATGGTTAGTGTTAAAAGAATTGAACATGAACGTTACTGAATATACCTATGAAAAAAATTGCTTATTTTGATAATATTACTTTATAAATTATTTAGTCATTGTTTGTCCATTGTAAAACATTTGCCAAGACAATTTACATTCGTAAATTGGCAACAACTTTACTGCTGGCAGGGAAGCGCTCACAAGTCATTACGAGTAGCTATCTAGTCAAATTTGTGATTCTAATGAGGCGTAATTGCTTCAGGTGTGTGGCTGGGTGAGAGGGGGTTAATTACCCAGCTGCCGGCTGCTTCTATGCGTATCACAGCCTTGCACGCGTCCAATGGGATGCGTTCCACGACTCAGCACCGCGCACTTCCTCCTCCTTTTTTTGACTTGTGACCACTATTCTCATTAACCTATGTAATCTAAGTTTGGTGTCACTACCATGATGGGGGCCTTGCTATTCACTGCCAAAGTCAGTACGAAATTACGCAAAACTTATGCAAAATTTTAGGCAAAATTACGAATCACTAAACAAAATCAATTGAATTTCCAAACCGTAATTACGTATAAGCGTAAATGTGAAAATGTGAGTGAAAATTTGGGTTAGCTCATTGCGATCATCACTGGTAGTATGAAGCACCTGTAAATTAAGGAAAAATAACTGTACATGAATGGCTTCATTCTATAAGGCATATGTGGACCTTCCTATTACATGCCTAAGCAAACAGTAGGTTTTTGACTGCAATGATTTTAAATCAATTTGCAGCAACAAAGATGCACATTTTAAAATCAAGATGTAATATGTTTTATCTCATGTGAAGTGTATTCTTAACATTAGGGATGTAATAGCACCTAAAAGTAGAAAACATTTTAGACAAAGCCGGTGAATTGAAATGCTCCATCCAATTTGCTAGATTGCTGATAGAGCAGGTTTGCGAAAACTTGTGTCTCTATTTCCAGCAAGACTAGGGAAATGATTTATTCATAGCATTATAAAAATAGTTATGGCAGTTAGCACACTGTAACAAACCAATTTAACATCCAATATGTTATGCCATTTTCACTGGGAAATTCATATCTGTGTGCAATGTTTCACTAGCATGAAGAAGACAAGTATTTTACAAATTATCCTCCAGTTAATCAGATACTATGAGCTGTCCTATATTTTACATTTTACACATTTGCATTTAAAGAGGACATTCAGCTTTGCAATGAACAGATCATTTGATTGGTTTAAAATTACACAACTACATTTTTTTAGGATTTTATAATTTATTGTGCTTTATATTTTCCTGATTAGTGTTGTTCTTGTTGAGTTTTATGTTAAATAATTCCTGAGCATCAAGTTTGGAAATCTAGGACTCCATATCGGTTTGTGGGCTTGGATTCAGCAGACAAACTCATAGAACACTTGATTCCCCCACAGCAGGTTATCCTAAGTAGGGTCACAAAGACATTATGATAAACTGGGAAAGAAAATGCATGACCCCTACCATAGAGCTGTGAGCCAGCCTCTTGTTTAGGCATTGAAGCATGGTAACCAGGATAAAAAAACTGTGAATGGGTTAAAACCATACAAGCCCAAAATGCTAAAAAGAGTACACCAAAGTCTTAAGACTCTCCCATTGCAAAATACGGTTTTCCCCAGGGTTGAGGGACAAGAGATTTAACCATTCTTTGTGTCCCAAAGAACGCTAGTCAGGTTGTATGGGTGTAGTTTTAATAGAGCTCCCCTTGCCACTTTGGGTCCATTTGCTACAGTCTTTGTGAGGACAGAGTAATTAAAAAAATGTTTTTTCCTCCATTGATTCCAATGACATTTGAACTTAGGTTTAGTACAGGTAACACTTGAATAGTTTTGGTTATTTGTGATAACAGGCATCAAATCAAACATAAGTCAGGCAAGGCTGGCAAGGCTGGCAATGGGTACATATACTTATTCAGTATATGTGATTGCTATAAACATAGGGGCAGGACTATTCTTGGACCATATACTGCATTTAAGCAGTTCTTTCCTACTAGTGATGATAAAAAAATATATATTTTTGTTTCACTCATAGTTTAACTAAATTGGCACAAAAGGATTTTGCTGTGAGTTTTTGAATTTACAATACTTAAGTGATTTTAAGGATGTGTTTAAGACCTCTTAGTAGATAGCCAATAAGCTGCTACTTTGAGGTCAATTTGGTTCAAGAGAGAGACCATCTCTATGCATCTCTCTTTTAAACAGGAACCTGTCTTATTAAAGGACTTCCAAGGCCAAATAAAAAAACAGCGTCCTCCGTGTCTTCAAATATGATGCAGGTATTTAACTTTTTTTTTATTTGGCCTCCGAAGTCCTTTAACAAATTGACAACAACAAAAAAAGAAAATGTTGGCTGTTTAGCTGGTGAAGGAGGATAGTTGAGAGTTTATTGGTATATCTATACTGATGCACTACACAGTGCAAGAACAGAATACTTTGTGTTCCCCTTCTGAATGCCTCCAAATATCTAGTTAACTCTGTCTTACAGGGACAAGGGAGTTCATTCCTTGTTTGTTATTATAACAGATTGGCCAATTAGTACTATTCAGGACTAGACTGCAAAATGACAACCATATCAGAAAATCTGGGTGGCTTGTAATGGGATTGGAAGCTTTGCCTAAACTTGAGAATACAATTAGACAATCTTTGCTTGATATTACTTTAGTCAAAATAGTCATGATTGGCTAACACTCATTTTCCAGTCACTGTTCATGCTCTTCATAAAATTCCACTCCCACCCACCAAGATGTGACAATTTTAATTAGCCTAACAAGAAGCCTAGAAGATCTTTTTGCCCCCCAAAAAAGCAACCAAGTAGCAACAACTTGGCTATGGAAGTCAGGGGGATTATGGTTGTTTTTTGTTTTTGTTTTTTTTATTCACATTCTCGAGGATCAGTGCACTCTAAGCACCTAAAGTAAACATGTCCTCAATGTGTTTTAAGACAGTAATAAGCTGGAGAAAGCTTCTTAACAAGCTGAGAATTCTAACAAGTTGGAAAAACTAAATGCTAGTTAATACATGTCACAATTACCACACAATGGGAACCTGTAGCTGTTAATATTGAAATGTATAAAAGAATAGCAAGCTTCCAATACAGTTCGTTTTAAAAAGTTAGTTTTTGAAAAGTGATTTTTTTTTATTTGGGTAAATGGGTGTGAATTGAAAAAGAGAATAATTTAATTAAGATATACGTAATAACTTTGACAACAGCGTGCATTCTCGTATGTGCATAAACAATGTAAGCGTGTTGTGTACCACAGATGTGTCATCAACATTTCAATATACCCCAGAATAAAAATAAAAAGATCTGACATTTTTCACAAGACCAAAGCCTTAACAACATATGTTAATATATCTAAAAAATATTATATATTTATAATAATATAATATAATATAATAATATTTATTATGGTGTCTGGTATGCGTGGACTTTACAACGCCTAGGCTAGTACTGTACCTAATGAGCACATGCCTGACATACCTCCATGCTCATTATTTGTATTATTTATTGTATATTATTATTTGTGGGCTTCTTTGAACTTGTTATCAATCTGACATAACACCTGTTTGCTTAACAAAGGCTTGCACATTCAGGTTGAACTCTAGGGCCCATATGCAATTAACTTTCTCTCTTGAGTTTTCTCTCAGGTGATATAGTCAAATCTTGTAAATAAAATGCCCTTAAAACCACCAGCGAGCAATAAAATACTCAAAATAATTTTGATAGTACTTTTCACACTTTTTTGGTATTTTTTAATTGCAGTGTTGGAAAGTTATTTTAAAGAGAAGACAAAAATTATCTCCTAGGAGTAAACTCAGGAGAAAAAAAACTTAATTGCATATGGGCCTATATGTGGAACTCACCCTTAGCTTTTGTTTGCAAAGCTTTCCCTAGGAGAAAATACACATATGATAACTGCACATGAGTTTATTGCAGCTTAGGTAAACAAATTACTCAAAATAAACTCTTGATTAAAAATAGTGGTAATTAAAATGCCACATTGCAACATTCAATCTCTTAACAATCATTTGTGCCATTGCCCTGCTAGTTTTGCATGACATGACATGGTACTAAGCTCTGTAGCCATCAACCAGTAGACTTAACATCCAATCAAAGATCATATACCCCTGCCACTGACTGTGCTTCTGATCAATAAAGTGTCTGAAATCTATCAATGATTTTTGATCTACAAAGTGGTGATGAACACATTATAAATAGTTTTGATCAAATCTGTCAGAAAATGAAATTGTATACTTTTTTCACCTATTTTAAAGTCTTTTGTGTTTATTTATGATGTGTAAAGACTTCTAGTTCATTACAAACCACATAATCAAATGGTTTATTAATAGTATTATTTTTTAAATGTAATTGAAAAGTAAACAAAGATAGAAAAAAATAATAAAGAATAAAAAAAGAAAGATTAGTTTGAATTCAAAACATAATGCTTTTATAGTTAGATTCATGTTCCAACAACATGTCTGTTGTTTGAAAACATAAAGATGTCATTAATAAAACAGCCTACAGCTATGGTTAAAAAAATCTAATTTAAAGAGAAACATAATATGAAATCAGGATCAATTGCTACCTTAGTTGTATGGCGGAGATAAGCTAATCTGCATACAACAAAACTCCCAGCTTTAGGATGTCAAACACAGTTATTAATGGTTTATATCTATAGCTACAATAGAGAGCAAAGGAGGAATCCAATGAATATATTCAACACCAAAAATCTATCCCAGGTTCCCATAGCTTCACAGTTGTAATAATTTTAGGGTGTACAACTTTCTCAGTAATAACTGAATAATGGCAAATTCAGTCTTTTGCTATTTTCTTTTTTAAGACCAGTATAAAAAAGATACTGGATAGAAAGAGATTATGATTTTGCTACAAAGCACATTGCAATGGTAATAATTAGTATGGTATGAGATTTGTGTAAAAGCATATGGATTTCTATTCTCACTCCTTATTACATGATTTACAAATGGTAATGTAAAGTCAGTTAGCGTGTGTTCCCTTCAGGCTAGGTTTAGAGTCGTCAGTTGCATAATGCATGCGTTATTTGACTGTGAACTGCAATGGAAACTGGACATAGACTTTACTACAAAGCTTGCATACAGCAAGTTAGAATAACGTGATTAGTAACAACAGAGTATTGTGAACAGGCCCATAGAATTGTATGGACAGTGAGTTAACATGCAGAATTATTCTGCAATGCAACTGACCACCGTGAACAGGGCCTTAAGCTTTCAAACATGGCAGTGGATTTACAAAAAAACTTCTGAAAGGATCTGCAAAAAGCTGCTTAACTACTTTATCTTACTAGAAGTTCATTAAATGTATTAAACTTTTCCCTTTTAAGAATAAAAACCACAATATGTCACCTTATGTGTGAAAACTTGGCAAGGTTTGTGTTGAGTACTTATATCTTATAATACTTATATAAGAGAAAGTACAGGCAGATCGGGATCTGGTTTACAGGGGAACAGTTTTAGGGCTTCACACTTTCTTGAACATATATGTCAAACACTGTCCCACGGACAAAATCTGGCCTGCTGTGCCATAAAATTTGGCCCGCAAGAGTTATTTCTAAGTTACATTGTATTTGGCCTGCGAGGCCACTCTTGTGCTCCGCCCCTCTCGCAGTCTTCCCCCTGATCACAACAGAGCAGAGCGGTTAGAATAGACATGCTCTACTACGCTCTTGCTCTGCCAATTTCAGGCACATTCACAAATAAGAGATGAATAGAGAGCCCTCGATTCGACTCCTACCTTCCTCTTCATGGAGCATGGTTCTAGTGCACGCTTCTGCTCTGCCCACTCCAGTCCTCTAGAGACTTTGGTCCACAAGCAGTCGTTATCCCAGAGGAGCCAGGACATGCCGTGACATCCCGGGGGAAGCATGGGTGAAAACAGTGGCATAACTATTGCTCCTGCAAAGGCAGGGGGACCCGCCTAGCCCTGTGCAAGAAGTGGCATAGAGTTGGGGCGGGTGGGCTCTTCAAACAAAATGTTTATTTTCAAGGAGCATGCATAGCCTCATAAAGGGAAAGCAGCTTGCTTGCTGCTGCTGAATTATGGAGGCTTGTCAGTCAGAGCCTTCTGAGCATGTTCCAGCTGGACTGCTGTAAATTCACCTACCCCATGTGTTTGGACAATATGCGGAAATGCAGAGGGAGGATATTATGTGCAGCCCAGGCTTCTGTACTAAGATCCGAACCCTCCACATGTTAGAGAAGAATACCAAAGGATTGCCTCAGAGGCCCCCCTCCTTCACATCCATGCAAAAGGAGAGCAGCATGGGCTAGAGCGAGGAGGAAGGGATACTCCATCACACTTAGCCCTATTGAATCTGCTACTGACCAGCAGAGAGTCTGGAAGATTCTTGTGAAAGTAGGGTTAATAACACACGACTGCTTTTACTCCTCAGCTATTTCTGCTGTCTTAACAAATCTGAATTTTAAATTATGTATATTTCTACTTAGTATTTTGTTAGATTAATTTGTTATGCAAAATACCACAGAAACACAGTCAGAATGTTTTCTCTAAAAAACAATGCTAACCCGCGCAACCTCAAAATATACCTTCTTAAAACAGAGGATAATGGCAAGTATTTCACATCATAATAATATAACACTTAGGCCAGGACAGTGGCTGAATATGCAAATCATGCCTTTATGCCCTAGACATGCAAACAGAACCACTGGTTTAAAGCACACCTATAATAAATTAATTTTACAGAGCCATGCAAACCAAGTTGCAGACAATTTTGCCTTCTTAAAGAGACACTGAAGTGAAAAAAAATATATGATATAGTGAATTGGTTGTGTACTATGAATAATTACTAGAAGATTAGCAGCAAAGAAAATATTCTCATACTTTTATTTTCAGGTATATAGTGTTTTTTCTAACATTGCATCATTCTATAATATGTGCAGATTACACAACACTCAGCATTCAAAATGGGTCTTTCAGAGCAGTCTGTGAAGTAATGAACTCTCCTCTGGCAGAGGAAAAGTAAACAGTCCAGGAACAGTTGAGATAATAAAAGTCAGATAACAGCCCTCTCCACGACTAACTTAGTCGGAGAGCTTAATGGCTTGTTTGCATAGAGATAACAACTGGAGTTTCTCAACTCCTTCTGTACTGGAAACAATTAGACTGATGTATCTGATCTTAATGTTTTATTTCTTAGCTGTGCTACACATACAAATCATAATATCATCATTTTTTTTTCGCTTCAGTGTTTAAAAGGAACCTGTGCTGTAAGACATATGGAGGCTGCCATATTTGTTTCCTTTTAAATAATACCAGTTATCTGGCAGTCCTGCTGATACCTTTCTGGTTAGTAGGGTCTAAATCACACACCTGAAACAAGCATGCAGCTAATATTGTCAGATTTGTCATAGACATTTGATCTGCATGCTTGTTTAGGGTCTATTGCTTAACCACTTCCGGATTCTCGGAGCGTATATACACGCCCCTGAATCCTGAAGTGTATTACATGGAAACGGCCGCTCGTATGAGCGGCCGTTCCATGTCAGTTCCCGGAGGGTGTCTCCGTGAACACCCTGCGAGCCGATCGGCGGCTCGCAGGGTAAATGTAAACACACGGGGAAGACCTTCCCCGGTGTTTACATGTATACGGCGCTGCTGCGCAGCAGCGCCGTAGAGGAGATCGGTGATCCCCGGCCTCTGATTGGCCGGGGATCACCGGCATCTGATAGGCTAAAGCCTATCCCATCAGGCGCAGGACGGAAATCCGTCCTGCGCCGCTCACAGGGGGAGGGAGAGGGAGGGAAGGGGAAGGAGGCCAGGAAGCGCTGCGGAGGGGGGCTTTGAAGAGCCCCCCCCCGCAAGCGCAAGCAGCCGGCGGCAATCAGACCCCCCCAGCAGGACATCCCCCTAGTGGGGAAAAAAGGGGGGAAGTCTGATCGGCCTGGCTGCTAGCTGATCGGTGCTGCGGGCTGGAGAGCCCACGCAGCACCGATCAGCACAAAATAGCGTGGTAGGGAAGTGGTTAAGGTATTCGAGGCAGAGAATCAGAATCAGTAGGACAGCCAGGAAATGTGAATTATTTAAAAGGAAACAAACATGTCAGCCTTCATATCCTTCTCACCTTGGGCTCCCTCTAAAACAGAGAGTACTTGCAAGTATTCTTGTTCAAATGACCACTTTTGAAGGCTAAAACTACTGAAAAGATGCGAGAAGAAGTGTATGGCTCTGAAAAATGAATAAGCTTCAGTTGCGCAATAAACTAGAAGTTTTAGATGCATGCTTTAATCTTCAAATCAAAACAAAATGATTTCTAAATTCACTTAATCCTGAAGTGTTTCATGACCAGTTCTTGTTAATATGAGAGAGACAATTTAAAATACTTTCTACTTAAGGATGGAAATAGTTGAAATCTACACCCTGTTTTAATTGCCATCTGGCTGCCAGCGCGTGTTTTCGTCGCTCCTGACGATCTCGCCGCTAAATCCAGATCCGATCTCGCTGAAAAAAAAGGTTATGAAAATTAATTAGTACACTTTTTGCACTGAAATCCTGGGGAAATTGAATGCCAGGGAGGTTAAGGGGGTAGAGACTGCTGGTACTTAAAGGGAATGTCCAAGACAAATAAAAACATGAGTTTCACTTACCTGGGACTTCTACCAGCCCCATGCAGCCATCCCGTGCCCTCGTAGTCACTCACTGCTGCTCTAGTCCCCCGCTGGCAGCTTGCCTACCTCGGAGGTCGGCGGGCCGCATTGCGTACATTTTTACGCATTTCCGCTAGTGCAGGAACATTAACACATACATTTTTACGCATTACTGGTTCAATGCGTAAAAATTTATGCATTGAACCAGTAACGCGTAAAAATGTATGTGTTAATGTTCCTGCACTAGCGGGAATGCGTAAAAATGTACACAATGTGGCCTGCCGAACCTTCGAGGTCGGCAAGCTGCCAGCGAGGGACTGGAGCAGCAGTGAGTGACTACGAGGGCACAGGATGGCTGCCTGGGGCTGATAGAAGCCCCAGGTAAGTGAAACTCATTTTTTTATTTTGCTTGAACCTTCCCTTTAAGTAGTTACGAAGGCAAAATTGGGTATCTTGCAGCAATTTTTTAGCAGATACAGTTTGAGGTTTTTTTCAAGCCTAATAGAAATAAAGGTTCTGGTTTCTCAGTATCTTTACTTGCTGCCTTGTCATGCCAAGCCTTATAATACTTGAGCAAGTATAACATCATGTTCTTGGTCTATTAGTAGCTAATCAAAAACACCAATAAAGAATTAAGAAAAGAAAGAAAACATTTTCACATAATTAAAATGTGTAACTAAATTGTATTTTTCTAGAAAAGGTAAGTGAAAATAAAATCAATTAAAAAGTCTTTTATCATACATTACTAACAACAAAGCAGCTCATTTACTCAGCTAGGTTTAATTAGGACAAACATTTTAATATATGGAATATTGAAAATGGCACAGACAAACTAATATATAATTTGTACGCAGTTACAACAACCATTAACTGATAATGTAAAATATTTTCAACGCTGCTTCAGAACAGCAGCATAAACAGTATTCAATAACAACTCTATATCATGGCAATAGGTACGGAAAATTAGACAGTAATTACATTTTAAGGGTATTCTCTTACCAATTTCTAAATCCTTATATCCCAAATTTTCCAGCAACCTCAACAAATGGACATAGATCCCCTGTGCAATAAAAGTAATAACTTACAAAAGCATGTCCCACCTAGAGATGGGCCGAACGGTTCGCCGGCGAACGGTTCCCGGCGAACTTCGGTGGTTCGCGTTCGCCTTCGGGAGGCGAACGTTTCCGGAAGTTCGGTTCGCCCCACAATGCACTATGAGGGTCAACTTTGACCCTCTACATCACAGTCAGCAGGCCCAGTGTAGCCAATTAGGCTACACTAGCCCCTGGAGCCACTCCCCCCTCCCCCTACTAAAAGGCAGACAGCGGCGACCATTACGGTCACTCGTGTGCCTGCATTAGTTAGAGTAGGGCGAGCTGCTGCACACTCTCTCATAGGGAAAGATTAGTTAGGCTTAGCTTGTCCCTGGCTGCATACCTGTTCTGTGAACCCACCACTGCATACCTGTTCTGTGAACCCACCACTGCATACCTGTTCATTGAACCCATCACTGCATACCTGTTCTGTGAACCCACCACTGCATACCTGTTCAGTGATCCTGCCACTGCATACCTGTTCTGTGAACCCACCCACCACTGCATACCTGTTCAGTGATCCTGCCACTGCATACCTGTTCTGTGAACCCACCCACCACTGCATACCTGTTCAGTGATCCTGCCACTGCATACCTGTTCTGTGAACCCACCCACCACTGCATACCTGTTCAGTGATCCTGCCACTGCATACCTGTTCTGTGAACCCACCCACCACTGCATACCTGTTCAGTGATCCTGCCACTGCATACCTGTTCTGTGAACCCACCCACCACTGCATACCTGTTCAGTGATCCTGCCACTGCATACCTGTTCTGTGAACCCACCCACCACTGCATACCTGTTCAGTGATCCTGCCACTGCATACCTGTTCTGTGAACCCACCTACCACTGCATACCTGTTCAGTGATCCTGCCACTGCATACCTGTTCTGTGAACCCACCCACCACTGCATACCTGTTCAGTGATCCTGCCACTGCATACCTGTTCTGTGAACCCACCCACCACTGCATACCTGTTCTGTGAACCCACCACTGCATACCTGTTCAGTGATCCTGCCACTGCATACCTGTTCTGTGAACCCACCACTGCATACCTGTTCTGTGAACCCACCACTGCATACCTGTTCTGTGAACCCACCACTGCATACCTGTTCTGTTCAGTGGACCCGCCACTGCATACCTGTTGTGTTCAGTGAACCTGCCACTGCATACCTGTTCTGTGAACCCGCCACTGTATACCTGTTCTGTTCAGTGAACCCGCCACTGTATACCTGTTCTGTGAACCCACCACTGCATACCTGTTCTGTTCAGTGAACCCGCCACTGTATACCTGTTCTGTGAACCCACCACTGCATACCTGTTCTGTTCAGTGAACCCGCCACTGTATACCTGTTCTGTTCAGTGAACCCGCCACCAAAACCTGCACTCTCGCCATGGTGCGCACCAGTCCAGCACGGCCGTCACTACACAAACAGCTGTTTGCGGTGCGTTACACGGTGAGTTTGGTGTGTCAGTGTGAAGCAGTACCTTAATTACACTACCTGATTGATGTATACACATGCAAGATGTTTTAAAGCACTTTAGGCCTGTCATTTAGCATTCAATGTGATTTCTGCCCTTAAAACGCTGCTTTGCGTCAAATCCAGATTTTTCCTGGGGACTTTTGGCGTGTATCCCACTCCGCCATGCCCCCTCCAGGTGTTAGACCCCTTGAAACCTCTTTTCCATCACTTTTGTGGCCAGCATAATTAATTTTTTTTTTCAAAGTTCGCATCCCCATTGAAGTCTATTGCGGTTCGCGAACGTTAACGCGAACCGAACGTTCCGCGAAAGTTCGCGAACCCGGTTCGCGAACCTAAAATCGAAGGTTCGGCCCATCTCTAGTCCCACCACTTCTTCTGAGATGGTAATAGTAATGTGGAATAATTATGCGATAATAATAAAAATAATAATAAACCGGATTGCTAAATAAAAGTCAAAGCTACCACAGCCTAAGGTCTCGTTTCCATTATTGCGGTGCAGAATCGCCTGGATTCCACCGCTGATGAAATAGCATGTGGATGCGATTTTTTTCGTGTTTTTTGCTGCGAATTCGCATGCGAATTCGCATAGGTGAGGGTATATGCGAATTTAACCATGTCACTGCCTGTTTGAAGTTACATTGGTACCTATGCGAATTCGCTTGCGAATTCGCATGAAAATTCGCATACCATAGCCGCATGAGAATTTCCTATTAACTACATTAGCGGCGATTCGCATGCTTTCCACTCGCAGGCGAATTCGTTGGCTCTTTTGTGCGTTTTTTTACCGCTGAAAAAAACGCACCTCAACAACGCTACAGTGGAAACAGGCCCATTCACTTGCATTACATGTGCGAATCCGCATGCGTTGGACGCATGCGGATTCGCGATAGTGGAAACGAGCCCTAAAAGACTTCAGGAAGTATAACATAGGTATTCTGAGCTTCGATCACATAGATTTCAGGTACCAACTATAGTATTAATAAATCCCAAAAACTAAAAGAAAAGAAAAAAAAAAAAGTATGAGAGCTCAAAATTGATATGAACAACTTTTACAGGTCTTTTATGCTTTTGACTAGTATTCCAATAGCCATATTTTACTTAGAACTTCTTCAGTCATCCCCATGTAGATCAAAAGTTGGTCTCTATATCAGGGGTCGAGTCCTGCGTGAACGCGGGTGAACGGTGTCCACCCACTTTTTCTTCAAAGTGAACGCCGTTCACCCTGGCTTGTGTGGAGGGGGGGGCAGAGCAGGGAAGGCGAGCTATAGGGACAGTGGGGATGGGCGGACATCTTCCCCCCCATCCCTCACCTTTGTGCTCCCCTTCCTGCCTCTCTCCCCTCCAGCGTTTTTAAGTGTCGGGCCGGCGGCGAAAGTGGGCGGAGACTTCCTGCGTTCCAGTCGCAAGGGACGCTCCGCTCTGTGTGCGGCTAGTCTGGTCTTCTAGCCGCAAACAGAGCGGAGCGTCCCATGCGACTGGAACGAGGTAAGTCTCCGCCCACTTTCGCCACCGGGCCGACACTTAAAAACGCCGGAGGGGAGAGGCAGGAAGGGGAGCACAAAGGTGAGGAATGGGGGGGGGGGGGGGAGATGTCCGCCCATCCCCGTTGTCCCTATAGCTCGCCTTCCCTGCTCTGCTCCCTCCGGGTGGGGGGCTGGGGGCACACCTGGCTACCTGGGCACATATACGCCTGCCTACATATACTGGGGACATATACACCTGCCTACATATACTGGGGACATACCCCTGCCTACATATACTGGGGACATATACACCTGCCTACATATACTGGGGACATATACACCTGCCTACATATACTGGGGACATATACACCTGCCTACATATACTGGGGACATATACACCTGCCTACATATACTGGGCATATATACCCCTGCCTACATATACTGGGGACATATACACCTGCCTACATATACTGGGGACATACACCCCTGCCTACATATACTGGGGACATATACCCCTGCCTACATATACTGGGGACATATACCCCTGCCTACATATACTGGGGATATATACACCTGCCTACATATACTGGGGACATACCCCTGCCTACATATACTGGGGACATATACACCTGCCTACATATACTGGGGACATATACACCTGCCTACATATACTGGGGACATATACACCTGCCTACATATACTGGGGACATATACACCTGCCTACATATACTGGGCATATATACCCCTGCCTACATATACTGGGCATATATACCCCTGCCTACATATACTGGGGACATATACACCTGCCTACATATACTGGGGACATATACCCCTGCCTACATATACTGGGGACATATACCCCTGCCTACATATACTGGGGACATATACCCCTGCCTACATATACTGGGGACATATACACCTGCCTACATATACTGGGGACATACCCCTGCCTACATATACTGGGGACATATACCCCTGCCTACATATACTGGGGACATATACCCCTGCCTACATATACTGGGGACATATACACCTGCCTACATATACTGGGCATATATACCCCTGCCTACATATACTGGGGACATATACACCTGCCTACATATACTGGGGACATATACACCTGCCTACATATACTGGGGACATATACACCTGCCTACATATACTGGGGACATATACCCCTGCCTACATATACTGGGGACATATACCTCTGCCTACATATACTGGGGACATATACCCCTGCCTACATATACTGGGGACATATACCCCTGCCTACATATACTGGGGACATATCCCACTGGCTACATATACTGGGCACATATACCCCTGGTTACATATACTGGGGACTACTATACTCATGGCTACTTATACTGGGGACACCTATAGACCTGGCTACCTGGGGGTACCTATTTTGGGGGAACTGCTGTCAGATTATCTGCATTTTTGTGGAATCGCTGTTATGTATTTTGGGGAATAGCTGCCAGATTATGTGTATGTTAGGGGAACGGCTGCTGCCAGATTACGTGTATTTTGGGGAACTCCTGCCAGATTGTGTATGTTTGGGGGACCACTACTGCCAGATTATGTCTTTTGGGTGTTACGTGTATTTTGGGTGATCCGCTGTCAGGTTTCACGTATTTTGGGGAACTGCTTCCAAATTATGTGTATGTTGGTGGAACTGCTGCTGCCACATTGTCTATTTTGGGGGAACCACTTCCATATTATCTGTATTTTGGAGGAACTTCTACCAGATTATGTGTCTTTTTGGTGAAATGCTGTCAGATTACATCAATTTTTGGGGGATACACTACGGCAGAGCTCAAACTTCCTTGGCAGACCTTTTACATCACTGCTAAGGTCATGTATATTTGGCCCCACCCATGACCACGCCCACGGTGTGCTTGACCACGCCCATTTTTGGCGCCGGGTGAGTCCACTCACTTCTTTTCCCAGGACTAGACCCCTGCTCTATATGTACTGTTACTAGAGTTACAGGCTCTAGGTCTGGGTTTCTCGCCACGCGCCTGCCACCAGCCGCCAACGCGCACCCGCCGCACGCGCACCTGCCGCACACCCGGCCGCCTGCTCACCCACCGCACACCCGGCTGCCCGCTCGGCTCCCTGGCCCTGACCCCATCCTCCTGTCTCTGTGAGGCCAGGTCCGTGCTGCGCACATGCGCAGTAGCAAAAAGCACGGACCAAGCTACACAGGGACAGCGTGACGCAGGGACACAGGGGTTGTATTATAGAGGATGAGGTAGAGTTGCCTGTGATATTGAGGGAATGACAAAGACATGGATGGATGTTAGCCATGTTTGAATAGTTTATTTGGCCAGGTGACAGATAAGACCAAAAAAAATTGTAGAGGGTTTGTCTGTTCTTTGACACCTACTATGATACAAAAGTGGCTGAATACTGTAATGTATCCATGGAACAAGTATAGAATGTTATTGCCTAAAGCAAACCTGAAGTAAAAATAAACTTGTAAGACTTTGACTGTATGTTTTTTTTCTGAAGGAAAATATAACATGGAACTAAGTTGCATATTTTTAGTTTAAAGCGGTATAAAACCCTGACATAATATTCAATAAAAACATGTTTTCCTACTTTTTATATGCCATACAGTTATCATATTTGCATTTGTGCATAAGTATTATTATTCATTTAGAGTTTACAAGTTACTAAAAGTAGTTTTTTTGCTTTGAGAGCTGACTTTGCATTTTATTCATAACTGGTTTTATTCATTATGTATTGAAGACAGAAATGCTTTCAGTGTCTGTCTGTGCCCAGGAGCTTCTACACAGTGAGAGAATGTGTCACATTCCTCACTTAATACAATTAAGTAAACACAATACACTTCGGATGTTCCAAATTTCTGAAGATCTGTGGTGTATTTACAGCACATTAAAATAAACATATTACCATTTCCCCCATTATTCCCCCTCTTCAATTCTCCTATTTTCATCACTCCCCACTGCCAATAATTTACTTAATAAAATATAATTTTTAAGCCTTTGGGCAAGATGGCTGCAATGTAAAGTGCTTTCAGGTCAGTACACAGTCTCCCTGTACTGCTGTGCACAAGAGCTGAGCTGAGCTGAAGCCATAAGAGGCAGGTCTCCTTCCCCCTGCTGTCTGGAGCTTGCAGAAAGGTCAGGGATGACTCATCAGATGACGTGCAGCAGGGGGAGGGGGAGCCAGATAGCAGAGAGGAACAGCTGCTAGACTGTTTGCCTCTTCCTGCAGCACAATATTTGTCTAACTAGACGAATAATTAGAAAGGAGCAGGAGAGAGACAGCACAGCTGTTTCTACATGAGACAGGGAAAAAAAGATTAGTACTTATGAAAGGAACATATCTCTTCATTTAAATTGCATTTTGAAAAAGGGCCACGGAACCCCTTTAAGTGCTTAATTTTAGACATAATTTTCAAACTTAATTCTAAACAGCAGCAGTGATAAATCAGCCTTGCTGAGGTAAAAAATAGGCAGATGTAATGACCATTAGAACTTTCCAGCACTAAAACCATATCTCAAGCCTCCTCTCACACTCAACATTTTGGCTTGTATTTACTTTTCAGGAAATGGACATAATTTGACAAGCTGCTCAACAAGCCCATTTGCATAGATCACAAGCTAAAAGGTTGTTTTTTTTTAACACTTGCTGTGGCAGAAAACAGAAAGAGACTTCAGATATAATTAACTAATAAGATCATTAATGGTATGTAGAACATGAAACAGAGGCTTAGATTTTTATTTTCAGTTTAAGGACTTCACCTGAAGGTGAGCGGTACATATAAAGGCTGCCATACGTATTTAGTTTAAAATAATACCAGTTGCCTGGCAGTCCTGCTGATTTTTCTGGCATCTGTAGTGTTTGAATGACACGTGTAACAATTGTATAACTTATTGGTGTAGCAACACAGACGTCTGATTATTGTGTGATCTGCAGAATTACCAATAATGCAGACTCTATACCTGATTATGTGGTGATCTGCAGTATCACCAATAATGCAAGTACAGAAAGCAGAGATGTAGTGACAATAGTGTTTGGTGCAACAGTAGAGGGTAGATCTCACCAGAGGGGCTGGAGAGAACTACCAGAGAAAATAGCAGATAGTTTGACTAAACCTCACCAGTGGAGCTGGTGAGTACTATCTGCAAACAATCTGTGCTAGGCCCCACCAGAGGAGCTGGAGGGTACTAGCCAAGATAGAAGCTGGATAGCTAGGAGCCCACACCAGAGGGGCTGGTGAGCGCTATCAGCAACAGTAACTAAATAGTAGCTAGACCCCACCAGAGGAGCTGGTGGGTACTACCAAAAATAGTAACTAGATAGTTTAGCTAGACCTCACCAGAGGAGCTGGTGGGTACTATCAGAGCACCTCTCCAGTGACAAGAGCTCACTGGAGAGTAGAAGGGTCAGACAGGCAAGGTTCAGCAACAGACAGGCAGGTACAGTACAAAATCAGAAGGCAAGAGAATAGTAATGATTCAGGCAGAGGTTCGGCAACTTAGATCAGATGGGCAGAAGTACAGAAACATAGAGCAGAATCAGAGTCAGAGATAAGCCAGAGTCGTACACAGAATATCAATAATACAATAAGGCAATAATCCTAGTCTTGTGTGAAATCCCTGTTTTCCTCCCAGATCAAAACACACCGGAACTAGTCTAAGGTCTGAGCGCTAACACTGACGTATTCGCAACAGTAGACAGTTTGCAAGTGAGCGGAGAACGCTTATGAAGCAGCGAGGAGAGCCCACAGCCACGCCCCTGCCAATCAGCCAATCCGGGTGCCGTGAGTCTTTCCTGACGCGCCTTCTTCCAGCATAGAGGTCCTGTCTCCGCGCGCACCCGCATGAGGCAGCGACCCTATGAGCAACTGACAGTCCCGTCCCTGGCGTGCCAGACACCAGCGGAACAGATGAGGCCTCATTCCCGAGAACAAAGGTGGCTGCAGAGGTATCCTGCGTACCCGCAGCCGCCATCATAGGGGATGTTACAACACGCCTGAGAAAGTATATGGCTAATTCAGTCAGACTTAAAGAGGAACTCCAGTGAAAATTATGTAATAAAAAAGTGCTTTATTTTTACAATAATTATGTATAAATGATTTAGTCAGTGTTTGCCCATGTAAAAGCTTTCCTCTCCTTTATTTACACTCTGACATTTATCACATGGTGACATTTTTACTGCTGGCAGGTGATGTAAGTGGAAGTACATGCTGCTTGCTTTTTTGGCAGTTGGAAACCACTGTACACAGCTATTTCCCACAATGCAATGAGGTTCACAGACAGGAAACTGCCAGGAAAACGGTCCTCTCAGTCTCCTGTGGGAGGGGCTTCACCACAATATCAGCCATACAGAGCCACCTGATGATCCATTTGTGAAAACCAATAGATTTCTCATGTAAAATGGGGTATCAGCTACTGATTGGGATAAAGTTAAATTCTTGGCCACGGTTTCTCTTTAAGTGAAAACACCTGATCTACATACTTGTTCATGGTCTATGGCACAGGTGTTGAATGCCAGGCCTGGAGGGCCAGATCCATGCCAGTGTTTAGGATGGACTGATAAAGAGAGGAATGTTTGTGCAATAGTACAGAGGTGCCAGTAGTGTAAAATTCGATAAAAGGTTTAAAAATAGAGAGGTTGGCGGTGGACATACCTCCCCAATGTAGACACAAGATACTATTTATCTTTTTAAACAATGTATTTGTATACTCCAAAAGGTGCAATGCGTTTCATGGGCAGATCCCACTTCATCAGGCTATAATGAGGAGTACAATAACTGTGGGACAGAGAAAACAATGGGAGCCAAGTACTAGTACATATTGAAATCATGTCTCATTTTCAATGCCATTGTATATACATATATGCACACATCTATATATCTGTATACATGTATCCGGATGCGCATAGAAGGGCCCATGTGCCTGCAGGTACATGCATAATCCCCTAATTCAAAAAGGCTCAAACAACTTCATACCACATAAGGTATTCTGAGTGAATATCACAGTTAAAGGTTTGTGTCTTCTGAACTATGGAGAGCAACTTCTTAATCCTGAGTGGGGACAGGTTTAATACTCCCCACCTGCCTACATAGTGGTTACCTGGATAGTAACCCAGATTTGTGAGTATAATCATATACTTCCTGTTTCATTCCTCATAATTCCAGTACATACTACACTATACTGGGGTCTCGGTGTCCCCCTCCCTTGTATATTAAAGAGAAGAATGTGTTCTGCCTGATGAACCACACCTTTCCTGATTCAGACCCATTAATTAATTTGAGCTGTGTCAAAAATGTGTGAGGACCTCACACCCTCGAAGGACCGGTTTGACATCCCTGGTCTATGGCTAACAGTTTTAGAGGCAGATGATCAGCAGGACAGCAAGGTAACCCTGCTTTGTTTGGAAGGAATGAAATTGGCCAGCCTCCATATTCATCTCACCTCAGTTTCCATTTAAGACTGAATTCTACACAGCAGCTGTGACAAATCTGCCTGGCGGTGCTGAAAAAAACCCCAAAATAAGGACACTGACCTTACAGCACTAAATCCTTATCAGAATATTTTTGTAATTTAGATACTGCTCGTTTCATTTTTATCACTTGCTATATTGGAGAACAATGAGGGACTTCAGACAATGTCTTAGTAGGGCTAGTTCTACATGTACCTATGTTTATCTCATGTCACAGGTGTGGTTTAATAAGGTATGTCATGAGTAATTTTAACAATCCTGAAATTAATTGGGATATTAATGTTACTTAACATAGTAAAATTCACAGATTTTTATCCACTTTACATTATGTCTCAGCCAACCAAATCAAATGTTCAGGTATAGGAACAACTGGGAAAAATTGATAACAAAATTTAAACATTTGACATAGTATTTAAGGGCTGGTTCACATGGACATCTGCCCGGCTTTCGGTGAGGTCTCGCGGCGCTGCATTCAGCGGCTTTCAGTTATGGTCAGGTTAACCGCCCCAGGATGCTACATGTAGCACCCAGGGGCACCTTAGACGCCATGGAAAAAGGTGATTGGAACGCTGCATTTGTGCAAACGCTGAACGTCAAGTCCCAAACACTGGCGGTAAATGTCTGTGTGAATCAGCTCCAAAACAACAACTAAAACAGTGAATTTTATAAAAAACAAGTTTAAAGAGCTTAAATATTCAAATGGGAGTTTGTTTATAAAGAAATGGCAATCGTATAATAAATAACCACTTTCCTTCTCTTCACTTGTCAAAATCTGATCCTCACTTTTATATTGCATTATCCAGTAGGATGGTCGGAATGCCAATTTCCGATTCCGCGGTAAATCCGCATTCCGTCATGTACCGATTACAGATTCCGCTTTCCGCTACCAATTTCCGCATTCCAATGCGGAATTTCCGCCGGAAATCGTGGAAATTCCGCCCGACTTTAACATCAATTTTCTCAAAAACTATAAGGTCTTTTTGAAAACTTTTTTTTTGCATCTTGTTCAGAAGATTCTGTTTAATAAACCCTGAAAATTTGGACTTACGGGGGCTTTGCTATTAACCGCTAAAGTCGGCGGATTTTTACTGTAATGTAAAATGCATGAAATAGGCAGATGCAGATTTTCTGCATTTTACATTACAGCAAAAATCCACCAACTTTAGCGGTTAATAGCAAAGCCCCCTTAAGTCCTAGAAACACCACATTTGGTATGTGGCTGCGTATGTGGCTGCGTTCGGATGTTTGCACATGCTCAGTACTGTTTGTTTTTATTTGCCGCACACGCCGTTTTCTTTTGATAGTATGCGTCAAAAAGTATTCATCACGGACGCATCAAGAGACTCATAACGCAGCTCTATATAACGTCTAACTTTAATTCGTTGCGTTAGGAGCACGTTATGCGACCTTAACGTTGCATAAAAACAAAACGTCTGAGTGTGAAAGAGCCCAAAATGATACCCCAACTGAAATGTGACATGATGAGATAGACACGTGTATGTACAGTGCCTGTACAGTGCCTGACTCAGACAGGAAGTGACTACTGATAAGAAATTCCAAAAATAAAACACGTTCCTAGCAGAAAATGTCTTCTGAGAGCAAGAAAGATATAAAAAGGGGAAAATCTTATCAGTGAGGGTCACATTGTAGTCACTTCCTGTCTGAGTCAGGACTGAGTCAGCCACTTACATACCTGATATTTAACTCTTTCAGGCAGAGAAAGAAAAAAAAGGAAACAGCATAGTTATTTGTGTGCTAGGCACTGTACATACACATGTCTATCTTATCATGTCAAATGTCAGTTCGGGTATCCTTTAAGCAGATTTCATAAGAAAAAGCCATCTATGGTTCTATAAGACTTCCCCGGTCATTCTTCTGTACGTGATGCTTACAGCATAAATGCATTGATAGCTGTGCACAGGTTCACCCACTACATCTAACAGGGAAATTTTCACTCAGTTTTTTGCAGAACAGCCTCCATTACCTCTGAAAAGTGAAGAATACTGACCAATTCACTAATGAGTCTATGAAGAAAACCTGAAAGCACACTCAGGGTGATTTGAGGACTAGAGCTGAGCACTAGTGCTTTATTGCAATGATTTATTTTTCCATTTCAATCATGAAGATTTTTGAGATCATAAAAGAAGTTCAAATGCACAGGTTAAGTGCTATACAAGTCAAGGAACTCCTGAGCTTTCACACATTGCTTTATTTAGGAGAAATGTGGTATTTGTATTTCAAAAGTCTACTTTAAAAACATTCCTATAATGTCACGATGCTCCCATCCAGATGTTTATTACTTTCACTTACAGTTATGAATTCCATCAATGAATGTTTTCAAATGAATCAGTGACACATTACCTCTCTTTATTGTCACCAAGTTTGAGGGTCAAAATCATTTCTTAGCCGGTATGTGTTACATTTACAAAGGAATAAAATTGCTGCTCGTTAATAAATGAAAAATATAGCAAATGCAAGAAGCCATAGCAATCACTCATCTTTCTTTAGCCACATTACATTAAATCCTTCTACAGACAGTGGACAAGGCCAGTCAAAATGATTATTATGAAATTTTGAAATAATGAAATAGTCAGCCTTGCAGCTCATGCTCAGTTCAGTTGATCTGTATGTTCTGTTGTATGAATAGTGAAAGGGATGGAGAAGTAGTAGAGTCACCACTGGAAGCATGGTTTAAAATGCCATTGTGGCTGACTGCTAGTCACCTGTGTTTGGCCAGACACTGGAGATGGATCACACCTGTATAGACAACATAACATGCTAGTATACTACTGCCTCTGTATAAATCCCTTGTGAGGCCACATCTGGAGTATGAGATACAGTTTTGGTCATCACACTGTTGGAAGGACATTAACATAATAGAACAGGTCCAAAAATAGGCAACTAAATTAATCAGGGTAATGTAAGGTCTCACCATGAAAGGTTGGGCAAACTTCTTTATTTTGCTTGGGAAAAAAAGACGGCTAAAGGGTTACCACATTAACATGTATAAATACAATCAGTCGGGACAGCAATACAAAAGCTTGGAAGCTTGGCAGATAAGCTTTTTGTACCTATGATTGTACAAAGGACAAGGGGACATATTCTGCATATGGAGTAAAAAAAAAAAAGGTTTTGCCATTTATGTAGGAAGGGACTCTTTACAGTAAGAGTGATTCAAATGTTAAATATTTTACTACAGGAAATAGATATGACAAATTGTAAGAGGTTTGGATGCTTTCCTTGCATTGAAGTGCTTCCACAGTTATAATTACTAGTTAATTCCCAGCAGAGTTGATCCAGGGATTTTATCTGACTGCTACCTAAGGTTGGGAAGTATTTTTTTTCTTCTTAAAGGTTAATGGGCCCAAACCTTATAAGAGTTTTTTTCCCCTTCCCCTGTATCAACTGGGGTATGTAAGGGTGCAGGAGAGAAAGGAAGCTAATGTTTACTTATTTGAGATGTTTTTTAATTATTATTCTGGTTGTATTTGGACAAATGTTCATTGAAATGATTGTGAGAAATTCTTACAACCATTATATTTCTGAAGTCCATATAGGAATTTAGCTGCTCTAAGGCACATTTTGGCTTGTTACAATAAATCATTGTGCTTTGGTCTCATCCCCACTAAGCTGCTTAAAACTACAATTTAATTGGTCAATATGGATTACTGCACCTCGTCATTGATCTGCATCATTTGTAAATGTCACTGCAGTATATAGTATATTCACATATGCAACATGCATTTACTTTGTTACTAGGAAATATTGCATTTTTACATCAATGGACTTTACACCACATAAACACCACGTTATTAAATAGGCTTAATTTTTTTTTTAGTTAAATCAGAATAAAGGTTTAAGAAAACAGTAATTTGTATGTTTAAGTCATGGAAGTTCCAATGTTTAAATTCCTAACTTTTAAAATGACTGTTGGGAAATCTGTAAAGTAAGTCTTTAAATAGCCTCATTTAAGGATCATAATCCTGAAAAAATGTAAAATGTAAAAGGTATATGTATAGAATGTACATTTGTTCCAAAGTAAAATTGCACTGCAAATGTTTTTTTTCCTATGTCACTGTCAAAATTCAGACAGATTTCTCAAGTTTTGGACTAGCCCATCTTCACATGGGGATTCTCAGAGATTTATTTATTTTCAAAAGCACTTACTGAATGGCAGTTGCTTGGTCCAACTGCCAAAATAGTGTACAGGCAATTAGAAAAACTAACTTGTATATTTGTATAGATCTAGATCCTTTACAGGTAGCTCTTTTGCAAATAAAAAAGGAAATACTGAGATAAACTTGTCCAAAATCAGTCAGATCTGTCATTTACTGCATACTAAGAGAAGAGACTGAACCTTAGCAGAAAAGTAATTTATTGTGCATTTTACTCAGGGAGAAATTCACATCTTATAGGTATGTGTAAACCTGTATTTCAAATGTTACACTTTTTCACAGTAGTGGTCCTTTAACTGTTTTGTGTGCTTTATTAGGCAATGCTCCATTCAGTTAAGTGTTATCTCTACAGAAAGGAGACCTTTTAGAAAAGTAGACAAAGTGTAACAATTGCGGAATTATCTCCGTGGTCAGCGCACAGAATGAGCGCTGACACTGCGGAAATCCTCCACAAGCATATAATTAGATAGATCCCAGCTTGGGTGCAATGCACCGGTAGAGGGAGATTCCCACCGGCAGATGGAGCTGTGGAGTGCAGATGAACACAGCCTCTGCACGACCACAGATGCCATATGGGAATTGTACGATTTGAAGCAATGCAGGGCAAGATAGCCCTTAAAGAGAGAGAGAACACAGAGACAGACTGTATGTGTGTCCACCAATCTAGTCGCCACCCGGCAACAGTGAAACACACAACAGCAGAAACCAAGTATGAACGCAATCGCAAGTGTAGCGATTGCCAATAATGACACAAGACCGAACTAGACTGAGCACAAGTGTAGAGAAAGAGCACAGAGACAGAATGTATGTGTGTCCACCAATCTAGTCGCCACCCAGCGACGGTGAACACATAACAACTAAAACAAAGCGGGAACGCAATCGCAAGTCTAGCGATTGCCAAGAGTGACACAAGACTGAATCAGACAGATTCACACAAATGTAACAAGAAAGACATAGCACAAAACAATGATCAAAACAACAAGGAAAATAACAAACGCTAGCTAAACGCGAACACCGCACTCATTCGCAATAGCGAACGCGTTTAAGACACGATCACCGCGCATTAGGCACCCAGTGATAAGCGTGCCACCCTAACTAACCAATGAAACACAAACATGAAATAGAGAACGCAAACGCTTGCTGAACGGTACCTCACCGAGCCTACAGCAAGCATTCGTACCAGACAAGACAGACAGATGGGACTACCAGTAGCAACCGCTGAAGGATAGGCAGGATACAGAAGGAACCACCGCTGCTACCGCTAGAGCGGATGCGATCCAGACAGACTAACAGATGGGGCTACCAGTAGCACCTGCTGCTCTGGTTAGCACCCCTAAGGCAGAATACAGAAGGAAGCACAGCCACTACCACTAGGGCGAATGCAATCCAGACAGATGGAGCAGCCAGTAGCAACCGCAGCTCTGACTTACATTTTGGTCCGTTCTCCGCTCAACGAATGAACGGCTCCTATTTTGTAAATAGGAGCCATTTACACTTGTCACACTGCAATGGAGTCCGCGATAATCCCGGGCAGGCTTCCCCCATATAGTCTATGGGGGAGTACATCTGCCCCAGGCTCCAGCTGGACCTTGGTAGACCATTGGAGCATACATTACACTGTCTGCTCCTGCTGACCACACATACCTATTTATCAGGAGGCCTGCCTGTTTACTAAAAGGAATGCCTGCTTGTTAAGAGGAGTGGAAAGTATTAAAAGGTGGGCTGTGTTCTGTTACGAGAGCTGAGGAGAGCAGGGAGCTGAAAGCTTAGGTGTGTGTATGTGTGTGTGTGTGTGTATTCTGTGTTCAGACCAGGTACGTTGCCTTAGATAGGGAAGAGCATTGGGGGACTTCTGTGTTCAGGCCAGGTACCACCATACTTGGAGAATGAAGATCTAACCTACTGAAGCTAAAAAAAAATATTCAAGTTCCTACTCTTCCTATAGATGGTTATGTAAACCTGATAGCTTGTTACTGAGAATGCCTACTTAGAGTTAATTCACTTTATTTTAGAGTTAATTGCTTTGTAATTAATTTGTTGTTGGTGTTGTCGGTATCAGTGCCATGTAGTGTGGTATGTAACCACTTTCTGGCCAGTTTTATGTATAGCATGTGCCCATAAACAACCTGTCTGTTAAGCCACTCTACTTCTTGCACTGTGTGCTTTCTTTTTCGGTCCTGCTACCTCTGAATTGTTACAGTAGAGATTTCGATGGTGTCCATAAAGTTCCAGTGAGTAAATTTATTTGGAAAATTTAGACCCACTTTAAAGAAAGCTTACTTACGACTACACAGCTTTTAGTTGACTTGTTTTCTTGTCTGAAATGGCACGTGTGTCTCTTCTGCTGATACATGTTCACTGCTAAATGCAAATGCAAGAAAAAGCCATCGGTGACTATTGAATGATGTCTTGAGTAGATTAGGTCACGCGCTTACTGTTTTCGAGTATGAAATAATCCATCACGCACCATAAATAAAGTGGAAACAAAACTGAATAATTCAACAATTCATTAGCATAGTGTTTGGTAAGCAACGCGAGTATGTTCATATAAATGTAATTTTTTAAATTAATTGAATATATTGCAGGACTCACTACAATGCATTGCGCTAACCGCATTTTCCTCTATGTAATAAAAATCCAATCCGCTAAGATTATTATGCTTATTGAAACGTGTAAGCACATTTTAAAAAGAAACACTTTTATGCCTGAGTTATTATCATTAACCTCTGCCTTAATTGGAGAAAGTAATGCCAATTATCCTTCTGTTTTTTTGTGTTTTTTGGTTTCACTGTTCCAACTCAGTGCCACAGATTTGACTGCTGAAAAGAAAATGTACTTGATGATAACAGAAGCGTGGCAGGCCCAATTAAAACTTCACTTTGAGGGACGTTTCATGGCAAATATTTACATTTGTGGCTATTATATTAGTTGAAATATGCTTCATGATTCTGAGATCTCTCTCTTTTTGCTAAATGTGTTAATGTTCAAATGAGCGCCAGATAAACTCCTTAGTGGAGGTACGTACATGCTATTTTACATAGCATTCGTGGAACCTTGGCTAACTAAAGTTTTTTTTGCACTAGTGCATACACACATTTGAAGAAAACATTCATGTTATCCAGCACTTTTTAGTGACAATGTTTTACATTGAACATAATTTTTACAATGCACCTGGATGCAGAAAATTGCATGCATTGAAAAGACATATATTAACAAAACCTCGGGGAAATAAGGACAGTATTCTTATCGCCCTCAAAATATTTGCTGCCAGTGCATGAAATGTGGTCTCTGTAAAAATTAGGCATATATATTTGTTTCTTCACCTTTTCTTAGAAAACTAATCTGCCAAAAATGTATGTAATTCCTTTTAAAAAAGGGCCCCTATATGTCTCCCATTTTTTTTATCTGGGCTGAGCACCTTTGCCTAACTGCAGTAACTGTGCAGTGCCAGCGGGTTTGTGGGAAGTTTTTCTTTTTTTTACTACGGTCACAAACTTATCCCAGCATGCAAATAACAGAAATCTCCCTATTTTGAATAAGATAAGAATACTATGACCATAAAGTAATTGAAATCCCCCCTCCCCCTCCTCCATGAAGAGTTTACATAGTGATATAAGCTTGTTGTCTAAGTGATGTTTGCTGTGGGAGGGACAGTAAGCGGTGGCAGTGGAGTGGAAAAATTAACACTAAGCAGAGTTTAAAAAAAAAGGGGGGGCCTGTAGAGTTTATGTAACTTTTGGCATCACAGAGAAACAGAAAAGATGGAAAACTGCAGAAATATTAATCTCTTTTTTTCATATCACATTTCTAAGTGACAGTAAAAACAACAGGATAGGTAAGCTAAATATGGAGTTTCATCCATTTCATCCACTTCAGCCTACAGTGTCAAAAATCGTATGCATCCGAGCAACATTCACCTCCCATTCATTGGCCAATAACTATCGCTACTTATCACAATTAATCTATATCTTGTTTTTTCCGCCACTAATTAGGCTTTCTTTGGGTAGTATGTTTTGCTAAGAATTATTTTTTTCTAAATCCATTTTAACAGGAAGATTAACCCATTCGCGTTCCGTCGTTTTCACGTGAGAAATGTTCACCTCCCATTCATTAGCCTATAACTTTATCACTACTTATCACAATGCACTGATCTATATCTTGTTTTTTCTGCCACCAATTAGGCTTTCTTTGGGGCGTACATTTTGCTAAGAGCCACTTTACTGTAAATGCATTTTAACAGGAAGAATAAGAAAAAAATGGAAAAATTCATTATTTCTCAGTTTTCAGCCATTATAGTTTTAAAATAATACATGCCTCCATAATTAAAACTCACGTATTGTATATGCCCATATGTCCCGGTTATTACACTGTTAAAATTATGTCCCTATCACAATGTATGGCGACAATATTTTATTTGGAAATAAAGGTGCATTTTTTCCATTTTGCATCTATCACTATTTACAAGTTTAAAATAAAAAAACATATAGAAATATTTCATCTTTACATTGATATTTAAAAAGTTTAGACCCTTAGGTAAATATTTACATGTTTTTTTTTATTGTAATGGTTTTTTTTTTTATACTAAAAATTTTATTAGGGTACTTTTGGGAGGGTGGGAGGTAAACAATAGATTTATAATGTAAATGTGTGTTAATTCTGTGTTTTTTTTTCCAGGTGTAGTATTACTTTTTGGCCACAAGATGGCGGCCATGAGTTTGTTTACATGACGTCACTCTAAGCGTAGCACGCGCTTAGAGTGACGCATCAGGAAGAAGATGGCCAGAAAAAGCTCAGCTTCCGAGAGAAGCTGTCGCTTTTTCAGCGGGGGAGAGGAATCAATGATCGGGCTCCGTAGCCCGATACATTGATTCCTTGGCTACCGAATCCGCGGCTGGGAGTGCACGTGCATGCGCACGATCGGCCGCGGGGGCGCGCGGTAGCGCGCATGGTTCCTGGACGTAGAAACTACGTCCAGGAACCAAAATAGGTTAAGAAAGAAATGAAAAAAAAAACTATATTTCTCAGTTTTCAGCATTATAGTTTAAAATTAATACATGCTACCGTAATTCAAACTCATGTATTTTATTTGCCCATTTGTCCCGGTTATTACACCATTTAAATTATGTCCCTATCACAATTTATGGTGCCGATATTTTACTTATAAATAAAGGTGCATTTTTTCAATTTGCGTCCATCATTATTTACAAGCTTATCATTTAAAAAAAATATAATAAGATACTTTCTTGACATGTATATTTTAAAAAGTTCAGACCCTTAGGTAATTATTTATGTTGTTTTTTTTTATTGTAATTTTTTTTTGTATTAAAAAATGTATTTGGGTAATTTTTGGTGTGGGAGGGAAACCGATAATTTTAAATGTAAAATAATGTAATGTAATGTAAAAATGTATGTGGATGTAGTTTACTATTTGGCCACAAGATGGCCACAGCAAAAAAGTCCTGGAGCATACGATCACGCTACCAGGAACTACAAGGAGGCTGTGAAACTTTTTTTTTGGCAGAAATATCATGGTCTCTGATTAAGGAGCGTCGGCTTTTCTGCGTGGGACTTAGATCAGTGAATAGGAATTATATTCCCATTCACTGATCAGGGGGGGGGGGGGGGGTAATGGCAGGCAGCGTGAGGGCGCGCGTGAGCGTGCGCGATTGCGCGCCTCAGGCAGTGGCAGCTGCCCAGTCTATCTGGACGAATATATCTGTCCAGATAGACTTAAGTGGTTAAAGCTCTTCTCAAACTCACCAATTGACCCTTGTTGGATGTTATAATGTAGCCCCAACCCTTGTTGGATGTTCTACATTGTATCCCCACCTACTCTCCACTGCAAATTGTAGATGAGTGTTAGTCATTATGGGAGGCTGGGCCACTGTGATAAAGATGTGTCTTCCTCCATTGAAACCCTTTTCAGAAACCTTCATGTGTCAAGATTTTGGGACAGCTACCGTGCATTCAGCAAGTATGTGTTTTTTTTTCAGAGGAGATGAGCACTGTTTTTGTGTTTAGGAAGGAAAACCTTTGGGAGAAAAAGTCCTGATCATCACTTTTAAAATAAAACTTCAGGCACAAGTACTAAACTACTCCGGTGCAGTTATGGAACTTCATTAGCTGATGCCTCATAAACGACTTTCAATATAGCTGGCTGGCCAAGAGCTACTTTAAGAGGTGTAAACTACAAAAGTTTTTTTTTATATGCCCCCTCTACCATTGGACAGCAGGATGATGCCAAACAATCAGCCATCTGCTAGCTCATGCTGCTAGCTCCTGCAGGTAAGCTGCTTCTGATCATATGACTTCCCATATTTTTTGGCATATAAGATGCACTTTTTCTGAAAAAGTCCTTGCATCTTATATGCCAAATGCAGGAAGTCCCCAACTTACGAACACCTGCCGATATGAACTATTGACCCATTAGTATGAGCACCAAAGGATGGTGGAGTGATGGCCGCTGAGCAGGATGCACAGGGAGCACGGACCATGTGGCAAGACCTGTGCACACAATTGGCGGTCTGGGTCTTGAGGATGAGCCTAAGCATTCGGTAAAACCGGTAGACTTGTTTGTGGCAGTCCATCGGTCTATTACTGTACTCCAGCCAGGGGTCTTGCCACTTGGTCCATACTGCTCTGTGGCAATTACGCCTCCATCCTTTGAGGCTCATACCAACGTCCACAGGGACACATAAGATGCACATGTACTCCAGCTTTATATCGCATTTGGATTCTTATTGCTTCTGCTTCATATTGGAACTGTTTTGACAACTCATACTGAGATTTTATATCTGCATTCGTGAATGACTACATGTGCATATCAATATCCTTTGGTTAGAGTTTCTCATAACAAGCAACCTTTCCATCTTACTAGTTGCACACTGGACTACAGGCAGCGACATAGTGTTGGTATACTACCGTGTAATGTTTCAACTGCATTGGTGCTATTGTCTCTTGGACACTTGCATACTAACAAGGAAACTTGTTGCTTTAATACACATTCACTGTAGGTGTACCACTGGATACCTAAAATGTATATGCAAATTTGAATATCCTGTGAAGTTGTGAATCCTTCTTTCCAATATTGGAGCTTTTGCGTTATTACAACTGCTGGCACACTATATTGATACCCAGTTTGCCATCATACTGCTTATAACTCTCAGACCACCGCCACAATAAATGTTTAATAAGTTTAGTGGTATAAATAAAGCATCATTTTTTTACTTTTGCAACTTTACGGCTCATTGAGCTATTTTTGAGTACAGATGGGTGCTCTAAAACAATTTCAACCTAAACTACTCTGAGCAATATATACAGATAGTTTTTTTTCTGTATATTTGTTATCTGGGTGAGTTGAATCTCACACTTTACAAATACTTGGTCTTTCTCTTCTTTGATTCAGCTCTGTTCTGCCATTTTCGATCACTGGAGCTATGGGAAAGGTAAGAGTGCTGCAGTCCTGTCATTCAAATTCACTGCTATTAGTTTCCTATTGTTCCTATTAATGGAAGAGGCAGAATGCAGTGGCTATCTCTGATGCGTAGTCAGAGAGTCTTTACCACTGTCACCATGGCTTTCATTTAGTGAAGAGACATCTAGGTTAATGAATGGAAGGCCCGGGAACTATAAGGAGCTTTGCAGGAAAGAGGAGTATAAAATGTTCTCCCTAAATCTTACATTTTTTTAGCCCAGAGTTTTTGCTTTAACTGTAACATTTTATCATTCATGATGCAGTTTTTTAGCTATGAAAAGCCAAAGCACATCTTCCGCGCTTGTACAAATTACATTGTGAAGAAATATATAAAAATGATTTGTGTTTACTTTGCTGCAATACAGCCGTAATTAGCAATAGCAATAAATCATGGCATGCAGCAATTGATTTTAAAATGTTTAACCAATTACACAGTATTCTTGGCAGAATTTGCTCAAATCCATGTAAAAGAGGGGATCAAAGGTTTCTGATTCCATGTGGTGTTGATTCTAAGTGTATGTTATAACTTCCATTTAGACAGGCCTGGCACTAAAATACATACAGGAAGAAATATAAAAAAAAATCTCCAAGATTTCAAAATAATGCAACGCCTACTTCTCTATCCTTACAATGCGTATATTGGACTCAGGCAATCAGTGGCGAGTTTAAAGTGGATCTGAGATGAACTATTACACATGGCATAATTGTGTTCCTTTCCTATTGTTTAGAAGGCATTCCTCAAGCCAAATACTTTTTTGTTTTTGTTTTAATACTCTAATTCCCTATAAACTAAACAAGCCATGCCCACAGGTTTTCAGAGAGCCAAGGCACTTTCAGACAGTAGCAAGGGCTCATGGGAGCTCAGTCTGGGCAGGAGGAGGGGGAGGTATTACTAGCCAGAGATTTCAGAGGCAGAGGGGAGGAGGGAGGATGTAGGGGAATAGGTATTTTTGCTCAGGATGCAGATAAGCCTGCCTCTGTGTAATGTTTACAAACAACATGGCTGCTGTCATTGTATCACAGGATTAAAAGATCATATTCTATTAAAGCTTTTTGCAGCTAGATTTGCTGTGTAAACTATCTAAACATCAGATAAGATATATAGACAAGTTACTTGTTATAGTTAGTTTTTCATCTCGGATCCGCTTTAAAGGGAACCGGATGTGAGAGGGCTAGGAATATGAATGCTGACTTTTTTTTAATTTTAAAAAATATCAGTTGCCTGGCAGTCCTGCTGAACCTCTGCTTCGAATAATTTTAGACATGGACCTAAGCAAACATGGTATTGCCATTGTTTAAAAGATATTAAATATTGCAGCCTCCATATACCTCTTGCTATTAGGTGGTTGGCCCGCAGAGCAGGATATTATGATAGGCAACATAAGATGTCATTAGGACATGTGTCCTGAGTGATAAAGTGTTGGATGCACACAATGGAAATATGATCTGAATAAGAAACCATGAATTATTCTTCAATTCTGCATGGACATGGCATTCTAGTAAATTTAAGGTGAATGGGACAAGGGAAACTGGGTGGCAGCTGTGAAGGGCTGTGAGATCCAAAGATGTTTTTTCTTTTTAAGTATTGGTGTAATAACAGCTTCTTTGAGAGGAATGTGGTGGAAAAGTACAGGTAGTAAGACACGAGTTGAAGGTATCTTTACCGGCGAATTTATGATTGATACTTGCTTTATGTCATTCTACATACATCTGTTGTAAGAAACCCACCAGTATAATTATTTGGTCGGCTTGGCCAATTGCCAAACATCTGCTGAAATAAAGATATTTTTATTATCAGAATGAAAGAACTTTCTCGGAAACAAACATTGGGGAAGCATTTTATGATCATATCAGCCCTGTCTAGCAGTGAATGGAGATACTCCATTCACTACTGGCATACCACTGACTGAATGTTGTCTGCCTAAACAGAGCCTGGGAGCTTTGTTTCAGCAGAAAGTGCTGTGGAGTATAGAGTCTAGTTTACAGTGTTTAGAGCCTATTTATAAAAGCGTGAACAGGCTATCTGAATGAAAACGAAAATGTAACTGAATTATCAGTAGCTTCATATCGATACACTTCTAAACCTGTATATAAAGCTTAAAAAGGCTTCATTTTTCAGGGCGCTCATCACTTAAAGGAATACTGTAGGGGGGTCAGGAGAAAATGCGTTGAACTCACCCGGGGCTTCTAATGTTCCCCCGAAGACATCCTGTGCCTGCGCAGCCACTCATCGATGCTCTGGCCCTGCCTCCGGTTGACTTCTGGAATTTCAGACTTTAAACTCTGAAAACCACTGCGCCTGCATTGCCCTGTCCTTGCTCCACCTGATGTTACCAGGAGCGTATTGCGCAGGCCCAGTATGGTCTGCGCCCTAGCAGTATGCTCCTGATGATGTCAGCGGGAGCGAGGACACGACTGCGCAGGTAAAATGTTTTTTCCGACTTCAAAGTCTGAAATTCCATAAGTGAACCGAAGGTGGGGCCGGAGCATCGGTGAGTGGCTGCGCGGGCACAGGATGTCTGCAGGGGACCATTAGACGCCCCGGGTAAGTTTAACTCATTTTCCCCCGACCCCCTACAGTATTCCTTTAAGAAAAAGTTATTTATTGGTGGCAACTGCAGGAGGAAATAATATTTTACTGTTCCTAACACAAGCGATTCTGACATTTTAGGGGATAAATATGACACTCAAATCCAGACCGCTAGGGAACAAAACATGTTCCCACTTTGAAAGAAGGCTTATCTTTATGAACTTTGGACATCCAAATTGATCTTAGTGAACCTAATGCCTGGAACACACCATGGAATTTACCATCAGATTGTTGGGTCAAGTTGATAATTACCGATAGGTTTGATCAAATTTTGGATTGTTTTCTCAAATGATTTTCCAATCGCTTCTGTACAAAATCGACTGGATAATTGATTACAAACCTGATCGGACTTGTTGGAAATTATCGATTCGACCCATCGATCTGCTTGAGAAATTGCATGGTGTGTACCAGACATAACTATGCAGCAAAGTACAGTAGAAATGTATCTTCTGTTTTGCAGTGTAAATAACTCATGCAGCTAATTTTTACAACAAGGGAAGGATCAGAACTCCATAGTGAGTGCTCTTGCCATGGCTGTAAAAAAGTGAAATTTCAACTTACTTTCAATATTTGCAAAATCATTGTTGGCTGCAATTTGATATGAAAAGGGCATTTTTTATTTTTAATATAATAAAATGACAAACTGGTCTTTACTTAGAAACATTTTAGATTAAATGGCGTTTACTTTTAACAGTCCAGACAGCATTATATCCAGGAACAAATAGCATAATAAAGCCGTGCACTTAATTGCATAAATATTTAGTTATATTTTGGTAATAAAAAAAAGAGCACCTGAAATATGCTCTGACTAAGCACATTTCATATAATAAAACGAGAAACTGCCAGACAGCACTATGCAGTGGAAAGTGGAAGTACTGTATATCAAACAATCAGCACCTTGGACAGTGGTTACATGTCATTCAAATACCCTTGAAACTGCAGTACAGATGACTAGCTGAAGTGTAGATCATCAGTGACCTTTAGCTATTTTCCTTCTTGAATTAACCTGTCTTGTTCACGTCAGTAAGAAAAGGAATGAACCCTTGTACATAGTTTGTTTCTGGCTTAGGTTACACATACTTTTAAAAAGCTTTCAACCTTTCAAGAGACTCTTGAAAATCTTTTACAAGCATCTCAATGTTGACGAAAGTAAGCATTCTCTGTTAAGCTAGAAATGTTCTCTTGCATGGTTTCATACTGGTCTTTTAACTGACAATTCTAAAACTACTTCAGCCAAAACTTTTCAGTACATTTTATAGTTTATCTTAACATTTTTGGCATATAAACAGAAACAATAGCAGCGTTAGGTTAAAAACAAAAGATGATAGAAGATAGATAGATAGATAGATAGATAGATAAAGGCTTATCGATGTGCCATATGGTCAATTTGTTGCCGAATGATTGCAGGCAACCCATAGGGGCAGTACGGCACCAAATTTCATCAAAAAGCACAGAATGAGCATCTGCTGAGAGAATCATTTTCTCCCAGGTTGCACAGCAAGCCCCAGTGGCCAAAGGGAACAGATCCCACCAAAAGCAGATTTAAATAAGGGTGGAGCGAGGGGTTTACCACTCCATCTTGCATTATCTGTGCGATAAGAGCTAGATAGAGGGAGAGAAGTGTATGTTTCCGGGAAGAGATAGCCGATTTGTATGGTCTGTTTTACCAACTTACAACTGAGATTTATAAGGTGTATCGTGTGCTGTGCAGAACAGTTATAGATTTACATAGGTTAGAACTGTGTATACCTAGTTACAAGCTAGAGCAAGTTGTCTGTAGTCCTCCAGCTAGTTTGCTACTAGCTGTACACAGCACTTAGAACTGTGAGATGAACTGTCAGCTATAGCATTCATTGAGTGCTGCTGTAGGAAGAAGTATGTGTACAAATTGGTTAGCACTATACTAGATTGGACAGTGTTGAATGGTGCCAATCGACAACAATTGATTGATTTGTCAATCATTTCTATGCAATCACAAATGTATTGATCGTTTCTTTGATTGTTTTATGATACTGCGTTTTTGCCCCTCCCTATTGCTCATGTTTTCCAGCAATTAATGCCGAGCATGACCTTCAAACTTAAAGGGGAACTGAAGTAAGAGTTATACGGAGGTTGCCATATTTATTTCCTTTTAATCAATACCAGTTGCCTGGCAGCCCTGCTGATCCTCTGCCTCTAATACTATTAGCCATAGCCCCTGAACAAGCATTCAGCAGATCAGGTGTTTCAGACTTTAAAGTCAGATCTGACAAGACTAGCTGCATGCTCGTTTCTGCGGATACTACTGCAGAGAAATAGACCAGCAGGGCTGCCAGGCAACTGGTTTTGATTAAAAGGAAATAAATATGGCAGCCTCCGTATACCTCTTACTTCAGTTCCCCTTTAAGATCAGCTGGGTTGGAATGGCCAGTGGGATGGAGGTTGCTCATATTCCCAAATGAGTGCTTGCATCAGGTTCTAAGGGTTTGTGAACACTCACATTTGTGAACACTTTTGTGCATGTTTGCCTGTTGCCAAGAAAACCACACCATGAGAAGCTTAATGTCCATAACCAATCCTGTCTTTTCTCACAAGGGATGTTTTTGCACATTATTGATAAAATAACTTCTTAAGCCTTAGAATACTAAAAAAAAAGACCCTAACTCAGTTGTCCCAAGGTCACTGAAATGTTATATTCTATTGGTTGTAACAGAGGAGCCAAAAAATAATAAAATATGCTCAAAATAGTTTAAAAGGGAGGTATTGGTGGACTTCCCTCTACCACTGCATTGTGGAGTATCTTAATAAAACAAATTACTGATTACCTGCAGAATCGAGTCTACTTTTGAGGAGGTAAGTCCACCACTACCTCCTTTTTTAAACATTTTTGGCATATTTTATTTTTTGTTGGCACCTCTGTTCCTACAACCAGTATGTTGTCCAGTCCACCCTTGGTGGATGTGGTGTTACACCCCCCCCCCATCTTTCCTGTCTACAGAGAGCGACTTCCTTACCTGGATGGGGTCAAGTCTAATCTCCCCACCTGCCTTCGTAGAGGTTACCTAGGAAGTAACCTGTGTTTGTGAGTATTCATTTGCAATCAATATAGGTTTACCCCAACCATTAACACACTACAACATTTGCAGGCTCTTGGTCTCCTCATGGTTTCCAAAAAGTTGCAAAAGTACCAAAAAATAGGTGATAAAGTACTATCAAAACTATTATGAGTATTTTCTTGCTTGCTGGTGGTCTAAAAATTTATAATGTGAAAATATCATCTAGGAGAAAAGTTAGGAGAAAGTTAGGAGAAAAAAAGGAATTGGATCGGGCCCAATATCTACTAGTCCTGGTGTTGTTTCTGTTATGGTAATGGTTTAAAACAATTTAGTTGTATCTCAATGTAGGGATACATGACTGAAAAACTGATTGAAGCTTCCAGTTACAAATTCCAATCAGGTAGCAGCAATCAATGTACCACAAAATTGATTGAAATTAATAGCACTAACATTCTGCAAGTCTTTGTACAGCTCAATGAGTACAAAACAATGTGTCTGCCATCTGACATGTTAATCAATTAAAATGTAATGTCAGAGTCCATCACACCATCAGATAATTTGCATGTAACTGATTGCATATTCATTTTTAATTCTGTGCAGGTAAAAAGAAAATGTGGAAGGCTTCAACAAGACTAGGGGATCTCTTAAAAAAAACAATTCACCTGAGTTGTGCATTGCTATCGTCAAAGTACAGAGAGACATAAGAACTGTGTTACTCAAAATGAGCATAACTGATGGCATTTTTGGCACTATGTTGTGTTTTATTAATAGGAGAGTGGATCGTTATGCAAAAAGTATCTAATGTAGTTGGCCAACTATTATTAAAGGGACTCCGAGCAGTGCAGAAACTATGGAAAGATGCATATCATTTTAAAGCTCTCTTTCTCCTCTTTCCAATGATATATAAATCGCCGCCCTACGCCTTTTAGTTTTCGCTATTTTTGCGATTGAAATTGCCGCGGTTGCGATTTTGATCACGAAAATAGAGAAAACTAAAAGGCGTAGGGTGACGATTTAGGTGTCGCTAGAAAGAGGAGAAAGAGAGCTTTAAAATGATATCCATCTTTCCATAGTTACATTGTATTACACAGGGTGGCTTTTTACTAAAGTCAGCAGCTCCATGCTGCTGAATGGAGCTGCTGACACTGGTGAAAGTGTCGTCCTGTGTAATACAAGTAACTATGGAAAGATGGATATCATTTTAAAGCTCTCTTTCTCCTCTTTCTGGCGACACCTAAATCGTCACCCTACTCCTTTTAGTTTTCTCTATTTTCGCGATTGAAATCGCGGCCGCGGCAATTTCAATCGCGAAAATAGTGAAAACTAAAAGGCGTAGGGTGGCGGTTTATATATCATTGGAAAGAGGAGAAAGAAAGCTTTAAAATGATATGCATCTTTCCATAGTTTTTGCACTGCTCGGAGTCCCTTTAAACTCAGCAGATCACTGAAGAGGAACAGTAGATGGTCACCCCCCATCACATTGATTTAAGTGGCAGGTAGTGTACTATGTGTGTAGTAGCAGAAGAGAGCAGTTTGGAAGTCAACCCAGGGAAATGACTAATGAGTGGTAATTTGGTATATGTATCAGGCTCTAATACAAGCCTTATAAATACCAGATTTTAATTTTACTTTACCTATTTTTTTAATGTTATTTTCATGTCCTTTTTTGTATGAACAACATTGATGATATACAAACTTTCATAAGGAGAGGAAAACCTCTGGAACCTACTGAGGCTACCCTCACTGTCCTCTGGGTCCCTGTTGTCATTTGTGGACTAGCTGATTAGGGTTGCGCTCCTCCTCTGGCATGAGTGTACCTGCACAGAAGCATGAGCTGCTCCGGCCATATGAGCGGCTCTGGCTCACTGCGCAGGCATAGCTGTGGTTGAAGATGAGCATGGCCCCAATCAAGCCCTTGTTGATTGCCAGTCTTTGGAGGGTCTGCGATCTGAGATGGGGGACCAGAGGACAGCCTAATTAGGACCCGGAGGCTTCCCTCTTCTTAGGAAGATATGCGATTCTGTACCGAAGCTTTGACATGGGTACGTTAACTTCTTTCAATACGTGTCTACTTGCAAGATGCTGAAAATGTATTGTGCGAATAAGAAAACATCTCTTTATGGAATCAGGGCTCTGGACTTCTTCAAATAACTGACAAATAGCTTTTGATATACTTTTATACACTTATGTTTTATAAGTAAAATCAGTTGATACATCTGAGAAACTTGAGCAATTACAGTTCTGCACTTTACATTTGTATCTATAGAAAATGTATGCATATTACAAGAATACATTTTTTTCATTTTTACAATAACTTTTTCCAAGAGCTATTTCAGTATGTAAATTGCAGTTTTGTTAAAAGTTTTGTTTTGCAAAAGCTTTTTTGTTAAAATATTTCTTATATGACATTCTTCTGATACACTGTATTACATGCTTGCAGGCTCTAGAAAGTGCAGTAATTATGATGTATATGTATAAGAATAACAACCTATAAGAACATATTTTCTTATACTGTATTCATATCTATGTAAATATTAACAACTTGTTGTGAGTGTTCACGCTACAAAATAAGCCTTATATTGCATTTTTACTTTTAATGCCAAATAACTGCTAGATCTGCCCTTTTCTTCTATGTAGCTGATTTCAAAAATATAGATTATGTCAAGCACAATTCAAAATACTGATCCTATAAATATGATTTAGTAAACATTATTTTTTTGCTTGTGGTTTCTTTTTCTATGGAAAAGGCTGCTAAATCCTATTGCCACAGGCAATGCGTAACAATGAGAAATTAAACCAAATAAACTGTCATAATTTACTCCAACCATAAAAAAAAAGAAAAAGCCTATGCAGAGCAACTTTGAAAGCACATGTGGGTAGGAAATGAATAAATCTGTCATATTCAGACTTGCTTACTCAGTAGTATGGTTAAGCATTATGTGAAACTACATTTAAAAGTCTATTAGCAAATGTGATCCGCGCACATGATACTCCCCCAGATCATTTTGTTATCTAGTTCTTAAAGTGTGTTACAATTGTGGTCTGCGGTGATAGGCTCCCAGGGATTATGTTTTCAGCTTGCAAAGAATGTAGATCATTTCCACTCATTCATATTTAATGTGATACACTTTTACAAAATCTTGAGTGTGTTATTGAGCTTTAATTGAATCATTTTATTTTCTTTCTTCTATCATTTCACAGATAACTACCTCGGTTTCCAAAAAACATGAAAGATATTTACTTGTCACTTTATTGCAAATACAAAAAAAGGGATTAATCCTTATTTAAAGTATACCTGGATAATTTGTTAAGGAAAGCAAGTCTGCACAATATGAAACGTAACAAACTTGCGGCAATTCCTGCATTACTTAGATGGTAGAACCCAACCGAAATCCAGCAGCGGACAATCCCCCATTCCTGACCAATAGTCAGCATTGAACAGAGTCCTGAGGCTTGAGAACCAGCTGTATAATACTGGTATTTGATGATGCCTAGGCTTTTATAACTAGGGTTTCTGTAATCTTTGGGGATTATTCATATAAAATTGTTCAAAATGCACACCAAATTACAATAGAATAGGAAGTGTGTAACTAGACAATTATACCACAGTAATCTCTGGGAGTCCACATAGAAAAAGTTGCACCACCAAAAAGTGCAGGTTACATAATAAACAAATATCTACAGCCGGACTGAAAATCTTGAAGGAAATCTGATTAATTGGCAGTCAATAAAGAGTTGGTCAAAGAGAAGAGCAGATGAGGAGTAAGGAGAAAGATTAATGAGCAGCTGAGTTCAAAGTTCAGTAAAGATTAGAGGTATGTCAGTTAGTTGGTAGGCCTCAAAAAGTAGTATATTACAATATTCCAGATGAGATATTTTAAGAACATGCAGTAGCATTTTAGTAGTGTCCCAAGGGAGAAAGGGTGAGATGCAAGATATGTTTTTGAGTTTGAAATGACCGGAGCTGGTTAGGGAGTAAATGTAAGGAATGAGTGAGAGAGAGAGAGGGAGAGAGAAATAAAATATTACGCCTAAGCAATGTTCTTGGAGAACTAAAGCTATTGAGGGTGTTATTAACATTTATTGTCATATCAGGCATAGAGATTTATTCTTAAAATATAAAATTAATTAAAGCTGTATGTGTGCTATAAATCAACTCTTTTGGGTTTTGATCACCATCTAGAAGTGGTGGTCTGCAATTCTCATCTGATCAGTGCTTTTATGAAAAGGATTTTAAAGTTCTTCTTGGTCTACTACACAAAATACTGGTGCTTCTAAGTATTTTAAATGGGTTGCTTGTGTGGCCTTCAGTGTCATAACACTTATGAAAGAAGAACAGCACTATTTTTAGAACATAGTTAACTCAAAGTGAAGCAATAGAGTTGTGAAATATTTATACTAAAAAAGGAATGTCAAACCACAGTCACAATCTCTGTTGTAGGTATTAGTCACCTTGAGGATTTTTCTTTTACGGAATAACTATATAAAAAATGGTAAGCTAATCTGTTAGTTTTAAAAGCAAAACAGCTGCAAGAGATCACCCAACAAGTGACCTCGACAGTAATTATATAACCTTCAAGAAAACCTGAAGCTAAAATGCAAAAATACAGCATGTAGCAACCTTACACTGCAGAAGAAATAATAAGTGCAATTATTTAGAAAATGCTTTTCTTAATAGTTTTGCTTAAAAAATGATGGGTTAGAAAGCATCTGCTAATGTACCTTGCCTACAATGAACAAAGCGTGCTTTACTGTTGCATTATGCAAAGGCCGTGTAATCACAGATCACGTTCTGGCAAAGTCCAGGAGGATTTACTTTTTTTTTTTAAAAATCTCACTGATCATATCTAAAAATAGTGTATAGCACATTCTGTTTCTTTGCCCTAAGCTGCAGCAGTAGGAACTACCTGTTCACCACATTTTTGTGACCCAATCCCTACATCCAAGAAAGGTTTTCGGAGTATCAGCCTGTAACACTACCATGGTAGGATCAGAATCAGCAGGATTGAGGCTGATATGGGAGTGATGATTAAGGACCATTCCAGGTCCGAAACATGTCAGCGGAGTGTTCCTTTTGCTGTTCTGGGATAAGTCCCTAATAAATGCACTTATGTCCCTAATGTCTGCACTTATCTGATGAAGGGGACCATGCTTGGCCCTGAAACAATTGTCATGCTGTGAATTTAATAAAACTGCTTGGAAATTGACTTTGGTGTGCCAGCCGACCTTGAATCCCTAATAAATGTTTGTACGACATTGAAGCAGACCCCTCTTTTTCTATTGATACGGGAGTGGTAGAGATAGATGTGAGCAAGTGAGAGGGCAGAGCCTACTACTCTGCCCACCACCTTTACATCTGTCACTTGGGCTTTCCCTTCACAGCTGTTTAACTTTTCACACCGATCACCATGCAGTGAGATGCCATAAACACGCTGTGTCAACCAGCATTTTACTGTGATGCCCCATTCACTTCTTCAAATTTCCTGCTGCAGCTGACAGTAGACCACATGCATCACCCAACCAAATACATAACTTTGGATGGAGCTGGGGGCTGTACAGATGTGGAGTACAACAGCTCAAAGAGGACAGATGTGGGGACAGTGACTCTAACTTGAAGACACAAGACTGCAATAAGTAGAGGTGTTCCCTGAGAAGATTCCTCAAGATTTCCAGCACCATACAGAAATTAAAATATTATAATCCACTATATTTTTATTTATTACAACTTCTACACTTTTGTTAAAGAAAACCTGTACTGAAAATAAAAGTCAAAATAGGCATACACAAGTCATACTTACCTTCCATGTAGTCTACTCCTCAGTGTCTTTCTCCTGTCCTGCGTCCTATTTGTTCACTATGATCAAGGGAATTTTCCGTCCTCCATTTTGAAAATAGCCATTACCCATAACAGCTTTCTGGTCAGCACACAGTTAAACTGTAACATCGCCCACTTGAGCCATAGGGAAACATGGACATTGCCTGGTACATCCGTTTTCCTCTCAGCTATAACTGACAGCAACTGATATTTTACTCACAGCAACTGATATATTTCAGATCTGACAAAATATTGTCAGAACTGGATGGGATTATTGTCAGAAGAAAATGATGAGCTTCTGAGAGGAACTGATGGCATGGTAACTCTGTAATTTTCATTTGAAGTTACCTCATGTGTTTATTTTAAATATTTTTACTCAGTACAGGTTCTCTTTAAATATTTAATAGATTTCAGTAGGCCTCATTTGGGGTTACTGGATTACTCTAATATCGAGGCAACTGGATAGCACAATAAACTCCATTCTTGGCCAGGTGGGATCCAAGGCGCTCTATGCCCGTCAGTAGTAGGCACAGTGCTTTTCAAGGTGATGGAGTGTTACAGCATGAACTGGTGATCACGGTTTGCAGCAGAAAACAACAAGGCAGAACATACAAATAAGCAAATAGGGTTTATTTATGTGCAGCCACAAAGTGTATATACTAACAAGGGAATGGTGGTGTTACCAAAACCCCAACTAGTCTAACTAACATGTAACCCACAAATATAGAGTATAATACATCCAATTGCAGAACATTCACAAGAAGCAGTATACAGGCTATAAATACAATATATACAGTTTACCAGATCAAAGTACAAGAACAAAAGGCAGAGGCAAGGTCAGGCGGTTGCCCTTAATCAAAAACCAGAGTAGAGCAAATCAGGACAGGACCAGGAATACAGAGGACCAGAGTTCAGCAAGCACAAATGAAATATGATGCCATCTGCAGGGGAGGCTGTGAACTGCAAGTTATTTCCAAGGTAGTGAAAGGGGTAGATCAAAACAAGAACTAGTGGAAGGAGTAGATTAAAACAAAACCGCCCATGGTGCACACAGTGCCACCAGCAGGTAGAGCAAGTTCTGACTGCTCCTATAGCTTGGGACATCAGTTAGTATTGCTTCAGATGTAGCCCCAACTCTGTTTCATGTTCCTGCTTTTCCTATAACTGAATATATAGCACACTGGAAAGCTTTCTGCCCTGGAATAACTGAGCAGGAAGGCTCAGTCAGCCACATCAGATAATGAACAGTGCTTACGGAGAGTGTATCAGCTGACACAGGAGTGAAAATCACATGTAGTTTTAATGAATCGGACACCCAGAAAGCTCAAGCACCCAGCAGTAATAAACACACATAGTACTGCAAAACACTGAAGTCTTAGGGAGTCCAAACTTAAGAAATCTATCCTCCTTAATATGTTTATTTCTTTTTGCAATGAACCGCATTATGAAATCATGAGCTTTGGAAGAGCCATCATTCATGCTCAGAAAATAATATCGATACACTTACAGAAGATGCACAACTCACAGAAGGTAAGACACATAGGGATAATCAGCAGGTTATTTCTCCATCTTGTTTTCATACACAAAGCATTTACACAGGATTTCTGAACTTCAGCTGAAAGGTTTGATTAAAACATTCTCCTGTAAATGTAGACTACCTGAACACACTGAAAACAATATCATAAGAAGACAAAAAGTTTGATGCACACCTAGGATTGCTTGCTATACCACAACATGGTTTGAACATCAGACGGCGCAACTTCCAGATGAGAAAACAAGCTTAATATAAGGCTACTTGCACACCAAGACGTTGCGTTAGGTGCTACGTTAAGGTCGCATAACGTGCACCTAACACAACGTATGGTGCTGCAAGTGAGGACGGTAGAGTGAGCCGCGTTAGGCGGCTCGATTCCTATAATGTCTCCCAGAGTGGCGCTGATTGGCCAGTGGGACCACGTGATGCGGAGCGAGACACTCCGCATCACGTGGTCCCGCCGGCCAATCAGCGGCCGCCAGTGCAGTGAATATTAAGTAGCCATGTGCGTGGCTGGCTCTCCCCGCCTCCTCTCCGCCCCCCACTGCGCATGTGCAAACAGTCTAACGCGGCTATAGCCGCTGTAACGCCGTAGCATGCTGCACTTTCCGGAGAACGTGCAGCGTTACATGTAACGCAACGTGGGCTGTGTGAACAGCCCACTTGTGTTACATTGCTGTGCGTTGGGGGAGCGTTACAGGCGCACTAACGTGCGCCTGTAACGTCTTAGTGTGTAAGCAGCCTAATAGTGCATGAGGAATAGAGAATCCAGGAGCTCTTGTCATAAAACTCCAACTCTTTTTAAAGAGACACTGAAGCGAAAAAAAAATGATATAATGATTTGTGTAGTACAGCTAAAAAATAAAACATTAGGAGCAGAGATGTAAGTCTAATATTGTTTCCAGTACAGGAAGAGTTAAGAAACTCCAGTTGTTATCTATGTAAAAAAGCCATTGAGTTCCACGACTTTCAAAAGCACAGGTCAATAGTTCACTTGCCTGCTCTGAAAAATCATTTAGAATGCTGAGTAGTGTGTAAACTGCAAATATTAGAGAATGATGCAATGTTATAAAAAAACACAAAAAAACGATATAACTGAAAACTATTTTCTTTGCTACTAATGTTCTAGTAATTATCCGTACTACACAAACAATTCATTATATCATAATTATTTTTACGCTTCCGTGTCTCTTTAAAACGGGATTGTCACCATAAAAATTGAATTTCAACAACAACTGGTCTGAGTGTATTAAGTGATCAAAACTTTTTCTGCTGTCATGGTTTGGAGTTATCACATACCTTAGGAGCACTGGCCCTTTAATAGCCATTGCCAAACAGTTGCATGTGGGGGGTTCTTTTTATCAATAATATGTTCTTCCTCACCCCTATATTTCCCTGCCTAGCTGAAACACGATCCTCTGCTCACTTTTGTTTACAAGCAAGGCTGAGGTGACTTAGCGATTAGAGGAGAAAAGAAAAAAGTTAAGGGAAGAAATGACATCAGTATTTAGCCTCAAACTGTGGGCAAAAGACATGGTTCCCACCAGGAACAGAATTCTCTTCATTTACTATATACAATTCACTGAAATAAAAACGTGAACAGTGCAATACATATGTTATGTAAGTAGATCAAGTATTTATCTACTTATATATGTGTTTTTTCCCTGGCATAGTATAGCTAATTCTCCTGCTTTAATGATTCTTCATTTACAATGCTTGTAGCAATCAGACAGTGATAAAAAGGTACACAATGCTTATCAGACGCAGCCAGCAGTATAGAGGTGCGGAAGATGGTTCACTGAAAAACGATAATGCCCCATATCAGTGATTAAAATAGTAAATGAAAGTGCTAAAACTTTAAAACAACTGTCTGCTTGTGCAGTACATGTAAAGGGAAGACATCAGAAATCATGTAATTTTATTTTATAACTACATATTTTTTTCTACCAAACTTACGTCATTTCAAAGTGAATATTATTATTATTAGCTATGCATGAAGTGCAATGTTTCTTGAGCGTTTTACAATAGCAGAACTGTCATGGCCGCTTGTTGTGACATATTATGCAGGAAACAGCCTAAGTGATGTGAGGAATGGAAAATTGTACACTTAGACTGCGGTTACTTATTGAGAGGAGAGTGGACTAGCTTCTCTCAGAATAAAGAGAAAAATAATGTCTTACAAAAAAAAAAAAAAACCCCAAGAAAAAAAATGTGTCGCTAAGTGATTCTTGCCCTGAAACATTACTCAAAATTTCCTTGACACAGACTGCCACCTATTTATAAAGCTCTGTTGTGAAGCTTTTAGCTCAGGCAGCAATCACTTCCATCATTCTTTCACACTGTTAACCCTGGCCGTGGCATATTTATCACAGGGACCCATTATGCAATGCTCTGATAAATGCTAGCTCTTTTCAGCACTTCAGTAATGCTGGTCTAAAGTTATTGGTATGGAGTATCATCTGTTAAGAAGAACTGGCAATTTAATGCAGAGGCAGAAAAACAAAAGTGATAGCAGCGTGTTGTTTGAAGCTTATTTACATATGCATCACAAATAACACACATCTGCAACAAATAATGTATCCGAACATCTTCACTACATGAGGAGGCAAAGTACTGTTTCATTTCAATTTCTCTAGAATATACAGTTTAATTTTAGGTGTCTAAAATGTTTGGACTGGAACCATTTTTGGCGATTGTAAACCATCATGTGAGTTAATGTGGTCTTTTTTTCTACATTTACATTCAACATTTATGTATTTATGATGACCTACAACCTATTTTAGAACTGAGCATGGAATAACTGACTGTGGTTCACAACTGGCAAAGGGGTGCTACAAGGTTGCATATTGTCCTCTTATTTATTTAACTTTTTTGACAAATTGGTAATCCCGAAAGCTGGTTTGAAGAAGTCACATACTGGATTTAAAATAACAGGCAGGAATATTAACAGATATGCCAATTACACCACTCTGATGGCTGAAACTAAGGAAGAATTGAAGAGCCTAGTTATGAATGTCAAAGAAAGTGCCAAAGCTGACCGAATGCTTAATATCAAGAAAGCTAATGTCACCTCATCTGCAAATAAATGGGGAAAAAGTAGAAATCATAACAGATTTCTAACAGGTTGTTAGATTGAAAAAGGAAATCATAACAGATTTCATCTTCCTGGGATCAAAGATCTCTGAAGATAGTGAATGCAGCCATGAGATTGGGAAACACTTGTTACTAAAAGGCCAGAGATGTCTTTAACAACAAAGATCAGGATAGTTAAAGTGATTGTCTTCCCAGATTTAACAGATGGCTGTAAGATTTGGAAAAAAAAGTAAGGTCATGCATAGAATAAATTATGCTTTTGAATTGTGGTGTGAAGAAAGCTACTGGGAGTTTCCTGGACTGCTAGAATATCTAACCAGTCAATACTTAAATAAATAAGGCCAAAGTGTTAACTAGAAGAGTTGATGCTACTATTAAAATGCAACTTATTTCACCACATAATGAGAAAACTAGATTACTTGGAGAAATCCTTGATGCTTGGAAAATTGAGGACAAAATAAGAAGAATAGTATGGCTGATGCTAAAGATGGATAGACTGCATATGAGAATCTATGAACATGCCTATGCAACAGCTGAAGCAATGATTGAAAAACACATCTGGCATGCAAAAGCACATATGGACATGATGAGTCAGAGTAGATTAAATGAAGAAGGAAGAGGGGAAAACCCATTTAAACATTGCTAATATGCTAAGTAATTAACCATGTTCAGTGATTTAGTGATGATACTGGATGACCACTGCTGTGTCACATGAAACTGGAACCTCTACTTTGTCACAGGCAAAGTTGTGGCTATGCCACAGGATGTTGAGTGACAACTGTTTTCCACAGCAGTCTGAACATTGGCATGTTACTAGAGGTTCAGTATCCTTCTGTATTAAAAAAAATATATCTTAGTGACTTCTGCTGTATCCTATATGGCTGGTTGACCCTACATGTCACAGAAAGTAGAATGCTTTCCCTGTTACAGGATGTACAGTGATCTCTGTAACATCACAAAAGGCTGAAAACAGCTATACCAGAAGTCTTAATGACCCCTGTTATGCCACGGGAGGCTGAGTGACAGTCTCTATGGCACATCATGCGTATTGACCTCTGCCTTATTACAGAATGCTGGGGGAGTTTTGCCCTGTTTAAAAAGCAGCTGAGTCACCTATGACCATATCACAGGAGGCAAATTGATGACTACCATTTTCCGGAAGATTGAAAGACCACTGTCATGTCACAGAAGTTTCAGTGACCTCTGCAATGCCATAGGAGGTTTATTGACCTATGACAAATTGCAGGAGGTCCAGTTACCTTTGTTGTTTCACAGCACAGGATGCTAAGTCACCTCTGTTATGTAACAGTAGGCCAACTAACCACTGTTTTGTCAAGACAAAGTCCATGCATACAACAATACACAAGCAAATCATAAAATGTAAATGAAAAGCAGACCATATCATGAGTAGCTGTAATTTCATATGTAGTAGCACTTAAAACTGAACTCAAAGCACAAGTTGTATAACCCCTTAAAAGACAGAACACTTGAAGGGTAAAAGAGTAAAGGGAAAACCTCTAACACACATAGCATCCACTCTGGCTGTATCACACAATCTATACATGTTCTTCAAAGTACTTTCTCTATATTTCCCTTGGCCAGCCCCTCAGCCCAACCAGCACTCCTTTTTCATGAAACTACAAACACCAGAACTCAAACAAGATTTATGCAGTCCTTGTTATTTGTAGAAGACAATAGAAGCTCTTTTGAATCATCAGGTATTTAAACAGACATTGCAGTTAAATGTTATTGACCATAATATTTTCATAGAATCTCACAACATAAACTGAATCATCCTCTTTTTAATGAGAATATTGCCTAAGGTTTTACTATTCTTCTAATTAGTCAGAAATGGCATTGTTCCAATACTCTCATTTCCCTAAATGCCAGTGAAAACCTCCAGCTAGTGTACAATTAAAAAGTCTTACATTACTGTATCAAATGCTACATTTTCATACCTTGCAGCGTGGCCTTTGTTAATATTTGTATCTATTTTCCATTCATTGATTTTAGCTTATTTGTAGCAGCACCATTTATCTTGAGATGTATGAAAACAAACATATGCTCTTATAAATGAGCACCACAACATGCTAGACAAAATCCAAATGCAAACCTTGTGTGAGTTTTTATAAAAACTGTAATATGGAATAAATGAGTGGCAGAATGCATTGTCTGGCTCACGACTCGAAGCAAATCTGTGCTGCTCCAAGTGATGGCAGCGAATGATAAATTGAGGAAATGTAGTGCCATCCAAAGCGGCTAATCATGTTTTTGCTTTTCTGAAGTGAAACTGAATGCAAAATAAGTTATTATTTTTAAGCTACATGCAAGAGCTAACTGTTAAACAGGATTACAGTGGTTGAAAAGCAGAGCACCCAGCTTCATAGTGTTGTCAATCATGGTGTTTGTGGGAAGGGAGCCTACGAGTATAGAACATTTTCTGCGATAGTGGAAACCCCTTTAATAGATGAAAAATGGATGGTATAATTTACCTGTCAAAGAGTAAAATGCATGTATCAGGAGCTTCTTATGAAAGCTGTGAGGCTAAACAATTTTGAAGAAGAAGAACTTTTCTGAATAATAACTTAATGAAT